>NC_062221.1:119587051-119894730 GCF_902686445.1 Sciurus carolinensis | reverse complement strand
ATTTATGAAAAGTCAAACTGTATTTACTACACCTAGGCTACAAACATCATACCTTAGCAGCACAGTATCCTGTCAACTGTGGGTTGCTCACCTGGTGACTGAATGTTTCCCTGGAATCTGCAGCTCACTGCTGCTGTCCATTAACTTATACATACTGCTAGCCTGGAAAAATCTCAAAATTCAAAGTTCAATGTATTAAACTATCATACAATCATAAAGCAAAAAAAAAAAAATCACAATTTGATTTTTTTGTCTGGGGTCATCTATACACAATTTCCCTCACTTTTATAAGCATGAATCTCAAGAAAGAAAAAGTAACTTAAACTCATTATGGCATGGAAAAGTCCCATTCATAGGGTTCAATAATGAGTTGTAATAAATAATTTCTGGATTTAAGTAATAGAACAGATATCAGTTTAAGGTAATCTGGATATCATTTCTCATACATTATTTTATTAAATCAAATTTAACAAATTTCATTCTCTTAAATCATATACTTGGATGAGTTTTTACATGTACATATGACCATAAAGTCAGTTATATGATAAAAATACAGAACATTGTTACTATCTACAAAAGATTCTTTCTGCTCCTTGGTAGCTGGTTCCTCTTAATGAGTTAGAAAGAAAGGACAGCCACTAATATTTTGGGATTTTTTTTTCATTTTATGAATATACCCCAATAGATTTATTTATAAATATGTTGATGAATATGTGAGTGGGTTCCAGTTTGTTGTTACTTATGAATAAAAGCTCCATTGTGAACCAATAACATAGCAGGGTCAGAGGGTTTCTCTAAATTGTTTTTAATAAACAATGAAGTATCTTGTAGAACAATAGCAAGTGTACTAACACTGAGAATAAAAATGTGGAAACAAAGGGATTCAATTAAGAAATACATCAGGAAGGACAGATCAATGGGCCTAACTTCTGATCAAGTCTACTGAGTCATTGTAATGTTACTATATATCATGATATGTTTCAAAAGGGATATTGTATTATAGCACATGCACACTTACATGAATTTGGTCCAGTCATTGACTCCAGTCATCCCATTAACCTAGGATTGACTTGTAGATGAAGTCCCCCTGAATGAAATGGTCACCATGATAGTTGCAGAAAGGAGCTACTAATGTCAAAAACTCCCAGCTCAATGAGAAGGTGAAGTTAAACAATCAATTGATACAAAAAGACCACAAGAAGGAGGAACCCACTTCTCCTGGCAAAAGTCAAACAGTAATAAATTTGGAAGTAGTACTGTTTCAGTCATTCTGTGCTGAGAAATGACCCACTCACTCTCTCTTGAGAGTGTTCTTTGCCTGAGCATTGCATTTTACTTTCACTCAAAATGAAATTGTCTTGCTTGACTTTTCACATCTAACTTTAAATCTTCATTTGTCAGGAAAAAAACTGGGTTAGAATAATGTGTTGATTACGATTACTCTCTAGTGTCTTTTTGTGTTTTAGATAGGAAATATTTCAATGTTCAATTGGCACAACTTCATAAATGTTTTATTACATGATTATATGATTTTTAGTTTGACATTCAAAGTTTTGACCCATTCAAGTTAACAAATGGTGAAATGTAGTATTCATGTTTTATTTAGATTTTAATTTAGTTATCTGTATCCACTGCGCCAATTTTTGAAAACACATCCTTTCTCCTTTTAGATGTGTTGGTATTGTTTTGAAAAAATCCTTTGATCACATATGTGTGAGTTTATTTACAACATGTATTTTGTGTATCATATGCACAATTGTACATAATAAAGCTTTGTAACTATTATTATAACTGTGAAATGTAAATTCTCCTTTTTTAAAAAAGCACTTAAATATTTCGAATTATTGGTAATTTCATATGAAATTTATAATCAATACTGGTTAGTTTAAAAACTGGGTTTTAAATCTCCATAAGTTTTCATTAGAATTTGGTTGAATCTATTGATCAATTTAAGGAGCATCAATAACTACATGAGTCTTCCAAACTATGAAGAAGGACTTTCTCTTCATTAACCTAAGTACCTTTTAAATTTCTGTCTCTAAAAAGTAATGTGGTTTCCAGCACTCTATTCTTGCACTTATTTCATAAAATTTATTTCAACTATTTAAAATGTGCAAACTATTGTTTATATTAACTATTAAAAATGTCCAGTGAATTTATATTTCTTTTTCAAGTTTTTACTTAGAATTTCCCTTTGTTTCTTTTTAAAATATATTTTTATCTACTTGGATTTTTTAATCACTTCATTCATTGAAATTGTGTTTTCTTTATCATAGTAATGACAGTTGCCTGAAAGTGTTCATTTGATAATTTTAGAAAATGATCTAGCTTGTGTTTGGTCATTACTGATTGTGTTTTCACTTGAGATAGAGTTAACTTTTCCTGGTTTTTGATATTTTGAATAACTGGATTTCGTACTAGTCATTGGGAATATTGTGTTGTGAAAACTTCTTTCTTTTATATATGAAAATATACTTCTATGGCAGTTCACATATTTTGTAGATACTGAAAATTTAATCTCCTGGATCTATTAAATAGGCAATTAGAATGGTGGAAATCATTTCATCAGTCAGAAACTGTATAAAGAGGGTAAGAGCAATACAGATAAGAGGTAAATACATTGACACAAATCAACATCGTCAAAGTAAGTAGAAATAAGTATCCATTTTATCTTCTGTTACACAACAGTAATGATGCCAATTAACCCCTCAAACACTACCATAATCACAGGAATAATTATGTAGCCTGTTTAACTTTCGTATTATCTTTTTGATTTGGGATTTTTTTATCATATGCAAGATGGGTTCAGAACAATCAGTCCAACTCATATTTAATTTGCTTTTGACTCAGTCACCTAATTTCTAATTTTTTTTTCATGTGTTGAGTTTTGTAGCCTAAACAGATATTGAAAGAAGATAGCTAAGGGCTTATCATTTGAGTCATAACTCTCCCCCTTTAAATCACAACTAGAAAAATAGGAAGCACATATAATAAATATTTTAGATATTAGAGAATAATCTCCATAAGACCCATCTCTGAGAAGAAGAAAATAGATTCCATGAGCTCTTCTCATGCCCTTTTTGTCTGCTTGGAGTTATTTTCCAGAATACTGACTCAAGAAAGAGAAACTCAAGTTGATCAAAACCCTTCAGAGTGAAATAGAAAAATCAGAGTTCAAGGAGTCTGAAACTACAGGAAACAGAAAGGCATATTTTTAGAAACAGCTAGGAAGAATAGGATCTATAGAAAAGCACATAGTGTTCCCTTTGGGTAAAAATCTAAAACTAATAACATTATGGTAAATTTGAAAACCAACTATATATAATCATAGTAAATGTATGTGATATAAATATTACATATATATTAAAAGACAAGTTCTAGAACAAGGAGATAAACTAAGAAACAAAAGCAAAAACAAACAGATTCTAACTATATGCTATCTTCAAAATAGAATGATTTTAACCATCATCATGTACAAAAAATTATATTCAAATATCAGTTCAAATTATTGAAAAAACAGATCTAATATTTACCTTATTGTTCTATGATTCTCTGACACTTCCTCAACTGTGATAGCTAATAGTTTGATCAAATATTTATTGTTTTATCTCTGTTTAAGTCTCATCATAATGGATGCAGTATAATGAACATTATATTTTTTCTAAAATTATATTGCTTGTATAAACATTTACCAGGGATTATTTATGGTGTATACTTATAAATATTAAATGAAAAATGTAAAAGAATAAATGGGGGTGTGCTTTATTTAACAGATTTTTCTCTCATCATATTGCTCCATTTCTGTTCATTAGGCATAGACTGCTTGCATAAACCAATGAGGGACACCTTACTCACCTTTTGCATCATAGTGACCAAAATACCTAATAAAAACAACTTACAGCCAGGTGCAGTAACATTAGACTGTAATCCCAGTGGCTTGGGAGGCTGAGGCAGGAGGAGCGTGAGTTCAAATCAGCCTCAGTAACTTAGCAAGGCCCCAAGAAACTTAGTAAGGCACTGTCTCAAAATTAATAATAATAATAATAATAATAGGGAACATAGGACTGGGGAGATAGTTCAGCTGGTAGAGTGCTTAACTCGCAAGCACAAGGCCCTGAGTTCGATCCCCAGTACCGCCAAAAAAAAAAAAAAAAAAAAAAAAAAAAATAGGGAACATAAGCCTATAATTTTTTAAAAAATTTATTTATTCATGTATCTTTTATTATCTCATCTATGAACTAAGCAATATTTCCAATCCAAAGATACCCTTATTAATTGCAGTCAATTTCTTAAAGAAACAGTTTGAACACAGTAGATATAAGTATAGTTTGTAATCTTCCTTTTTGTTTCAGTATTTTTTCATTTATTTATGTACTCATAAAAATATCTTCTATTTCCTTTCTGGTAGTCAAACTTCTAAAAAAAATAGAACGTTTATATTACTACTGTGCATGAGATAGTGTGCCAAGGTGACGAGATATAAAGATTTAGTAAATTAAATAGGAATAAAGGTGCTAATACTTGGCATAAAGCTGTAGGTTTGAAGGTGTGTGATCGTTTCCCATTCTTGGCTGTTTACTGGAAGTGATAGGCTCTACTATTCCTTCCAGTTAAAAATAAAGTTTAAAAATCTCCTTCTCGACTGAGTATTTTAAGAAATTACATTATTATGTGAGGTGCTACCTAGAAGAATGTCCTGTTATCTATTGTCAGCATTCCCCTTTTCATGACCTTTGAAAACATTTTGCTTTTCAGACAGCTTCCTCCAACTGTTCTCTAAAAAATAAATTGAAATTTCACCTCATGGTGATCATGTAATAAGAAATACTTTTCAAAGTCAAATTGAAATTGGAGAAGCATATTAAAGTGTGTCATGATTTTAGATGTATATTCCCACACCCCTGAAGCTAAGACATTTTTCTCAAGGCTTATGCTTTTTCATCTAAAAAAAAAAAGTTTTTTAAAGAGCTTCTTTCACATAAGGTTTTTTGAGTTGATTAAATAAGACACTGTACCTTTTGCTACCTAATATATTGTATTATTCCTGATTTGTGATTTGGAGAGAAATTAATAAATATGATAGTTTTTTCCTTTTGTTACTCTATAGATATTTATGTGCATGTATTATCTCCCCCTATAGATATGTAATCATAAGGCTAGGCAACATGTCTATTTTATACGCATAACTTCTCAAATCTAATAATACAGTGTTTCACCCACAAAGTACTCAATAAATGTATATTTGTGAATGTTACGTGTTACATTTGTGAAAGATTTACAGATATCAAATGATTGCAAATTTATCATTTATGATGATTATCACATGAAAGGCTGGTTTAAAAACATTTCTTCCCATTTCACAGGTAAATAAGCAAGGCTTTCAAAGATTAAGTGATACACTTAACAAGATAATATGATAGTATGCAAATAATGCTTGAAAATTTAGAAAAAATTTATACCATTTTTTATATTATACATGATTCATAAGAAATTATTTTAAAAACAAGGTATCATATACTGTCTTAAACTATATCCCATGGATAAAATATGTTGTAGTCATTATTATCTGTAGTTCATATATTACATTATTCTGTAATGGGTCACATGGCAATGAAGTTCAATAGTCAGTTTATCCTGTGAAATTAGTGTCTTTACTTGATGGATTTACTATTTCACATGAAGTGTTCATAGAAGGAATTAATGTTGAGTTGGTCAACAGAGAGATGTAGAATGGATAAAATTGAACTCTCCCCAAATTTCCCATTCTGTAATAAATTAATATATGTATCATTTTGATACTGAATTTTTCATAACCTAAGTATACAATTTTTTGTTATTCCTCAAACATAAAGTTACTTTTATTCATTTTTTATTTACCCTTTATTTCATGTTTCTGAGATAGTAATATTTTGCTTTAGATCATCTCTAAAATATCATCATATTCAGGAATTCTGGGGATACGGAAGATGAACATTGAAAATGAGATTATCAACATTACATTGTCATAAAACATATTGAATTATTGTGGCAATATGATGTTGTAATTTGAAAATCCACAAGGGAACTTCAAAGGTACATTTATACACACATATAGAAAAGCTTCCACAAGCTTACTATTTAAGACTGAGTTGGAAATGTTACAAATATGTGTTAATTTATCTTAGTGAATTATACTAAAATAGAATGTTTTATCTTGTTTCAAGCTTTTTGTTTTTTTATAGATATTTTCAAACTAGATTACATGAAAATACATGTGCCATTGTTTACCCTTGCTTGCCAATTTTAGGGATTCTTTTACATTCATTCCTCTGTAGTCGGTATCTAAACTTCTTGCTGAACTTCTAATATATAGCAAGATGAGAAGTCATCACTCATATGCTTTTAAAAATAAAAATCTAGAATTCAACAACAGAAAGATATGCAGAATTGACCAAAATATTTGGAAAGTAAATAACCACTATTATATAACAAATTGGTCAACAAAAAGTATCAAGAGAAATTAAACTTACTTTTTTTAAAATTTATTTTTATTGTAAACAAATGGGATACATCTTATTTCTCTAAACTTACTTTTAACTAATAAAAAACAAAAATAAATAATTTTTTTGAAATGTACCAAATCTTAGATTACTTTATAATGTTAAATGCAGATATTATAAAAACATCAAAATCAGTGAACTACTTGTCCACATTAGAAAATGCTATGGTCTGAATGTTTATGGCCCTCAAATAATATTATATATTAGACTGAGTGTGGGAGTGCACACTTGTATTCCAGCAAGTCAGGAGGCTGAGGGAGGAAGATCACATTTTCAAGACTAACCTCCGCAGACTAGAGAGGTCCTAATCAAAATAAAATACAAAAATATCTGGGGATGTAGCTTAATGGTACAGTGACCCTAGGTTCAATCCCTAGTACCAAAAATAAAAACAAAATATTATATGACATATGTCATTATGTAATTGCAAACTAAAATAACAATGTGAAATGATGATACAACAATCAAAGTGACAAAATCCCAAAACCTACCAATGCCAATTGCTGCCAAGAATGTAGATCAAGAGAAACTCATTCATTGCTGATGGGAATGAAAAACGTCAGGCCACCATGGAAGATATTTTGGCATTTTGTAATAAAGCTAAAATAGTGTTTCCTTACTATACATCAAATTTGCCAGTTAGTTGACCAGTTAAAAAATTACCTAAATGATATGAAACTTACCGTTGCATAAAATTTTTCACATGAATGTTTATAATAGCTTTATTCATAAGAACCAAAATTTGGAAATGATCGAGATGCCCTTTAACAGGTGAGTGAATAAAGAAATTTTGGCACATTTAGACAGTGGGATATTATTCAACAGCAAAAATTAAAGAATTATTAAGCCACAAAATATATGACTGAAACTTTAGTGCACATTTCTAAGTGGAAGAAGCTAGTTTGAAAAGGTTGCATTTTGTATGATTGTAATTTTATGAATTCTGGAAAAGACAGCTATAGGGATGATATAGAGATTTATGGTTGCTAGAGTTTGAGGTGAAGATGTGGAAGGTAGGTTAATAGATGAATTTCAGAAGATTGTTTTTAGGATAGTGAAGTTAATCTATATTAACTAGACTGGTGCATATATGATATTATGCTTTTGTCAAAACTCCTAACTTCACAACTCAAAGAACACACCTGACTTCAATATCTAAATCGTTGAAAAAATAATTTTTGATAACACGGAATCTTGACATGGAATAAAATTTTCATAAAACTATCTAACTATATTACAAATGTGTAAACTTCACTGAAAGTGGAGAGGAAGATTGATGGAAGGGATTTTGAAAGCGAGCAATCTGTTGGATTATAAAGATCAAAGTAATTGTAAATAAGCACTGTGTTCTTGTAGTTGACAAAGCTATATCCTTAATGATATGAGTTAGCAACCTTGACACTGCTGTATATGTAGATTATAGCTGAACAATTAATTAAATGAATGGCAGTTGATAAGATCTCTAAGTTGGAGTACTTTACTGATAATTAAGGGGAGAACACTAGAATAATTTACAAAATAATGAATTACAATTAGACAAATTTTTATGAACTCATATAGAAGTTTATATACTGAAATGTTTAAAGATAATTGTATATGTTACATACATATTTGCAAATAATTAGTATGCTTTCAAGATGAAAGAATTAAACCCAGTTGGTTTCATGGTAAATCTACAAAATGATTGAGGAAGACTTACCAATTCTTCAGAGTCTCTTCATAAAATAGAATCAGAGAGGAATCAATCTAATTCCTTTTATGAAAGTTACATTACTCTAAGTAAAAAAATAAACATATTACAAAAAATAAATTACAGAATAATATTTCTTATGTACATCAATGCAAACAACTTCAATAAAATAAAGTATAATTCAACAAGAGGAAATGATCTGTCATGTGCTAAAAGTGCCCATCAAAGTTCATATGCTAAAGTTCTAACCCCTAGTACATTAAATGACTGCATTTAGAGGTATGGCAGTCAGCTGAGGGGGCCAAGAAGCAGAATTCTCTGAACAAACCTGTAACAATTTGAGCAAAAATGAGTAAAGTAGTATTGAATTGTGTAGACCTAAGTAAAAAGTAAATAGCAATGATTTCATAATGATAGAAACAAATGATCAAATAAATAAAATAAAACAGAAAATACCTCGTGTGGTAGTGTTAAATGATTAAAGTGAATAATCTGCCTTTAAGAAGATGAAACAGATGCATACAATGACTTCCTTCCAAATCCACACCAATAGTAAGGGGAAGCATGGAGATCAGCCTCTCAGTGACAAAGACTGACAAACATAACTACTGACAAACAGGAGATATTATTATCAACAGTGCTGAGGCAGATAGGTAACATATGTTCTCAAAACCATGAAAACAGCACTTGTCCCTTGTCATCTTTTTACTGGAAACACATTTTCATCATGATTGTAAAAATATTAGAAATTATTTAAAACCTATAAAATTCCAAAATTAAAAGATATTCTGTGAGATAAGTGACTAGCACTCTTTAAAATTGTCAAGGACTTTAAAACTGAGAAATGTTCGTGACCAAGAGCAGGTTAAGGACATGATGAATAAATGCAATGTGGTGTTCCTGAGGGAATCCTTAAATAGATGTTATCACTTGGAAATGAGGTGCCCCCAAAAAGCTCATGTGAGACAATGCAAGGCTTAGAGGAGAAATCATTGAGTTATGAGAGTCTTAACTTCATTCGTGAAAGAATTCCCTGATGCGAGTAACTGAGTGGTAACTGAAGAGGAGTAGTGAGTAGCTGGAGGAGGGGGGTCATTGCGGGTGTGCCTTTGGGGTATATATTTTGTATCTGGCAAGTGAAGTCTCTCTCCGCTTTCTGATCATCATGTGAGCTGCTTCCCTACACCACACTCTTCTGCCATGATGTTCTGCCTCACTTTGAGCTGGAAAAATATAGCTGGCTGTCTAAGAGACCTGTGAAACCTTGAACCTGCAAATAAACTTTTCCTCTCCTATAATTGTTCTGGTCAGGTCTTTTAGTCACAGCAGCAAAAAAGCTGACTAAAACAATGGAAAACCAATATTGTGTGAAAACAAAAAAATCAGAATAAAGAAGGGACTTAGTTAATGATGCATTAATATTAGGTCATTAATCATATGATTAATTGTAACCCTAACCATCATTAGTAATATGTTCTTATACATAATATATATGTATGTGTACACATATGTGTATATAAAATAATGTACCATAACAATATAAAAACTCATAAAAATGAAAGGAGAAGTCTGTCTTTTTTGCTCTCAGATTTTATCATGAACCCGAAGTTTTCTTATACCTAGTTTAGTAAAACTCTTAAAGGAGTACTGATGCATTTTAAGCTTACAAAATAGATACTTCCTTTTCTTACATTTTTACTAGCCAGTTGCACAAAGTTTTATATTATTTTTTCAGCCCATGTGACTGTTGACAATAGCTTCTTTTCAATAGTATCTAAGTTAAATAAAGATAAACACTACCCTACTGCCCTAAGATTTTCTTTTAATCATGGTAGCACTCTGTGTTGGTGAATGTGTATAACATCTAAAGTGCTTTTGCATTCCTTTCTTGATATAATTAGAAAAAGAATATTTCAAAAAGTCAGCAGTCTTCAAAAGTAATCCTGTTTATATAGTGGCCTTTTGTATTATCCCTATTTATGGTAATGTCTTTTCCAAAAAGGATGGTGTGCAGTGCTTCTCACTTCCTTCCTTCAGGCTAGAGGATCTGTTTTCCCAGGTAAGGGGAGTGTTTATCTAATAGAGCACAGGATAATAGTCTCTGCACAAAGAACTGCCCCCTGTGTTATGCTCCCTCGTGGAGGCTATGTGCCTCCATTTGATGATCCAGATCATTTCCTCAGTTGGGAAAATTCTGGCATTGAATTCTAATTCCAATTAATTCTGTAAATTACGTGAGTCTTCTTTAGAACTGAGGTTTAATTGAAAATTTCTTTTCTTCTAATTCGGCTTCCTGCTATATCTAACAGTTGTTATGAAGAGATGTCTCCAAAAAACCTTCGGCATCCCTGCTTCACAGTCTATCTGTACAAATCCTAAAGAGCACAGCATCGAGCAGCACGTCTGATGATTCCATTTGTGCAGAAATACAAGAGTCTCAAGGTAAGAATAAATGCATCTATGAACAATGACAATTTAGAGGATGGTAGAGCATTTAAAGTAAATTCTGGAGGCTCTATGTCTAGATCTTGGAATAAATGTGGGTAGTCCTAGGTGTATCAGAGCAAGTTGTGAAGATGCTTTATATTGCATTTTAAGTCTGCTGGGGATAGTCTATCACAGAAGAGTTAGTCCCTAAGCAATCACATAGAAGGATGACTTGCTAAGCTGTCTCTAGTCAGGCCCTGTCCTTGTCCACCCCATAGCTAGCATCCAGTGTACATATGAGTAGATAAAATATCACAGATAGGGGCTATTGAAGATGTAACAGCATAAACCCCAACTAACAAAACTAATCCAGGTAATGCTTCTACAAATTTCTGAGGTATTAAGACTACTTGTATGTTTGATATAGCAATAGTTGGTGAAAGCAGAACTGTATGGCCATTACATATTATAAAGCGGGTCTTTCTTTCTTCTTTACAAGGTCTTGGCCAGCAAGAGTTTATTGAATTTTGAACCCATGATCTAGTTATCCTGGAAAATCCAACTTTAGAGCAAAAGAACCATTTTGCAGCAAAGGCGATATGGCAGTAAGGGTATCCATGGGATCCATAAATCCTATTATATACTGAACTACCACAGATGAACAGGCAATAAAAGGAGACAGCACATTGTCAAGATTAATTAACCCTGATCATCAAGGGGAAGTAGGGCTGCTGTTACCCTATTGACCCATGGCCCTTTATTTATAAAATTGTCCTGTACCTACCCTTCTGCTTAGTTATAAATTAGTGCCATATATTCCTATGTCTGTTTCTAGAGAATCTATTTCTGTTTCATTGTTTAATTTATCTGCACTTGTGCTAATGCTACATTTATTTATCTGTATGCATATTTTTATTATACACTTGATTATTTAGTGGAATACCTTCCCCATCTTGTTCTTCCTAAAATGCAGCCTGACTTTTCTTTACCCCTTTCATGCCTTATAAATTTTAGAGTTTATCAGTGTTGACAATAAATCCTGCTGTAATTTTGATGTGATTTCATAGCATCCATGATCCCACACAAAATAATTGATGTCTTTAAAATGTCTTCAGTCCATTAATACCATACAACTCTATACATTTATTTGTTGAATTTATAGGATTTAGAGTTTACCCTATAGACATGTATCTTTTTTTTATGTATTTATTACGTTTTTATTTTTTTACAGACTACATTTTGATTCATTGTACACAAATGGGGTACATAATTTCGTATCTATGGTTGTACACAATGCAGATTCATACCATTCCTGTAATCATACATGTACATAGGGCAATGATGTCTGTCTCATTCCATCATTTTTAATACTCCCCTCCCTCTCATTTTCTTCTACATATTCTAAAGTTCCCCCATTATTCTCTCATTCCCCACCCCCACCCCATTATATATCATCCTCCACTTATCAGGGAAAACATTCAGCCTTTGGTTTTTTGGGCTTGGTGAGACCTTTTACATTGGTATTGGTAACTGGTATTTTTTCTTCTAAAGTTTTAGTCTGAATATTATGGCTGATATATAGAAATAAACTTGATTTTTACATCAAGTTAAATTTGAACTTACATTCAACATTTCAAATTCAACCTTTAATTATAAATATTCTGTTACATGTTCTTTGCATATTCTATACCCACAGCAGTCTGTGGGTAATGATAGTTATATGTTTTATTTTTATTTTGAGAGCACAGGTGAAGTATAATTTGAAGGTAATATCAAGCAAGGATGGAGTATGAATTTACCAGATGCAGAATTGATATTGAATCAAGGATACTATGTTTCCATTATGAAGTACTCATGGGTCTGGAATCAAGTAGTAGAAGCACTAGTGTTTCCAATTACCAAAGCTCACAATGGTCTACTAGGTTTGTGATTCCTACTTCTACATCTCAGGGGTGTGTAAGGTTAGTGATCCTAGTCTCTAAAAAGGGTGCAGTTTCCTCAGGAGAAGCAAGAAAAGCTTTATTTAACTACAAGATATATCTGACGTCAGTAAAATTTGAGCTTGGGTATAGATAAAAGAAGATTAAAATAATTTTAAAAGAAGATTAAAAGAAGAATCATGGACTTGACAGGGATATTCATTGATCATAAGGCAGGCAGGGAATTGCTCTTGCACAGAGGGACTGTATGTAGGAACATAAGGAAACCAGGTGATCTATTGAGTACTTTCTTTGTGCAGACACAAATGCAAATGTGCATCTAAAACAACCATTGGAGATATGGTGACCAGAGTCTCAGAATCCTCTAATTCAGGGTATAGGTCCTACCTGTAAGCCACTGAGATTTCAAAGGAGTAGCTTTAATTGAAAAGAATCTACAGCAAAAAGTCAAAAGGAAAATTAATAGATAAATTTGTAGACCTGAGACCAGTATCTGTGTTAAGTTGAAGTTGACTTTCCTAACTTCCTTATTCTAAACTTTACTCTGCAAGAAAGGCCCATGAGATTCTTACATTTTTATGCACAACTGGAGAAGATTGGTCCAATGGTGAGGCTATAGTAGACCTGTAAGTGAAAAGCCTACATCACCCTTTCGTGGAACACATGTCCCTAGGTTCTAGGAAGTTCGCTCAACCATCAGACACCTTAGGATATTCCAAGGATGCAAAGAATCTGTCCACCCCAGATCACAATTATTTTAGGATATGATCTAAGTGAGGATTGAAAGGCAAGTCAGATTGGGTGTTTGAAGGGTAATTATCATCTGCAAAGTTCAATCCATGCTCTGAGTTGTCTGTTCATGTGTTACAGCTCAAATCCTTCCTTTCAATCATTCTTTTTTCCATTCTGAATACAAATGTGAATCCTATTAAATATCTTGAGTTCCATGTCCTATCTTATTATTTTCAGTTCCTGGAGTAACTATCATGAGCCATAAACTGGAAGGAACAAGAAGAAAAAAAATGAATTTCTATAACCAACTTGTTACAAAAAGACAATAGTCTTTACTTTTGATATGGAATTCTTAGGCAAAGGTGAGTTCAAGAAAGATTCAGATATTTTGAGTTTCTAAAGTTTAAACCGAGATTACCAAACATTTTTGAAATAAATAAGATACATATGCAAATTTTCTCATTTAGCAAAATACAACATTCACTTTCAACACAACTCAGAAAAATAAAGTGCTTGGAAAGAAATTTTAACACATTTGATACATTCAACAGTATAAATCTATATGTGATACATTTAGCACCCAAACAACACTCACCCTTATTCAAAAAAGTGTGAATGTATTGTTTTTTATTAATATTCTCCCTCCATTCTATTTATTCACACAAGGATATAGAATTTCTGGGTTATGAAGACAAATTTGAATGCCAGATTTAATCAAGTTGTGTCTTAGGTAATTTCAGTATAATTTATTACATTTTGAATAGGTGTATAAGAAAAAAAATGTTACTTTATGTAAGTGGTTTTAATAGATAAGAGATAATTTATCCCCAATATTTTGTTGTTGTTGTTTGTTTTATTCTGAGTTTCAGGACAATGTCATTTACTAGTGAGGCAAAATAAAAAAAAAAAAAAATCTCTGACCATTTTTATTCTAAATATTTCTGTTCACCAATAATGTTGATTCTCCCTAAACCAAGAAAGCAGTAAAATTAAATCAAATATCTCATATATACCAGTGTGAACTGAAGATGTAAAGGATTACAACTAAATACTTTTCAATATTAACATTATTCTTTTTTATTTGAGTATTGGGGATTGAACTCGGGGGCATTCAACAAACTGAGTCACATTCCAGCCCTATTTTGTATTTTATTTACAGACAGGATCTCAATGAGTTACTCAGCACCTCACTTTTGCTGATGCTGACTTTGAACTTGAGATCCTCTTGCTTCAGTCTCCGAGCTCCTGGGATTGCAGGTGTGTACCACTCCCGGCAACATTATTCTTTTTATTATGTAGTCAGTTATACCTCTGTAATTCTTTCTTTTAGTATTTTTCTAGTACTTTCACACTTATAATTACTTCTCTTAGTATTTTTCTAATGTATTTCATGAATACATCCAAAATTTAAAAACATACAATAAAACTAATGTTTTTATTTGTTTTCCAGCAGGGAATGATATTGTTACTGGAATTACATTTTGATCGTTCTTTTTTTCTTTTTTTACATTTCTGTATTTTAAAACTTTGTGAATATACATAATATATACATAAATATGTGTATATATTTATATGTGTATTTATGTATTACAATATAAAATATAACCCTACGATGAGTATTATCTTTATTTCTATAAATGATATTTCCTCAAACTCAATCATGTAGTTTATTTTTTCTTATCATTTGTAAAGGATTCCCTGAATAGGAAATGAAAGAAAAAGACAACAAAAGCAAAAAAAAAATCACCAGGGATGTGCAAATCAAAACCACAACACCACCTCACCCCGGTAAGAAAGCTGATTAGCAAAAAGGTAAAGGATAACAAGTGCCAGCATGGATGTAGAGAGAAAGAAACACCTGCACACTGTTGGTAGGAATCTAAACTAGTATGGCCATCACAGGAAACAGTATGGAGCTCTTCAAAGATATTGAAAATGTAACTACCACTTGGCTGAGCAATCCCATTCCTGGAGATAATAATAGATGATGGATAGATGATAGATAGATTGATCGATCTCCATCCAAACCATATATAATCTGCACTCTGCACTCCTATGTTTACTGTAGTCCTATTCACAATAGCCAAGAAATAGAAATAATCTACAGAAATAATTTTGACAAAAGTATGTTCAATTTCCTGTATTCCTTTTAACTGAGACTTTTCAAACTTTCTCATTGTCACCACAATCTGTGATATTCAAAATTGACCAATATTCCAATTTTTTTCCTATCTTAAATATATAAATCACAATTAAACCAATAAATAAAGCAAGTTTAAATTAAGGTTAAATTTTATACAGGAGGTTAAAAGACTATATTCATAAAATGTCTACAAATTGAATAACATTACCTGAAATGGAACCACCATTTGACTCAGCTAACCCACTCCTTGGGTTATACTCAAAGGACTTAAAATCAGCATACTACAGTGATGCAGTCACATAAATGTTTATAGCAGCTCAATTCACAATAGCTAAACTATGGAACCAACCTAGGTGTCTTTCAACAGATGAACAGATAAATAAAATATGGTATAAATATACAATAGAATATTACTCAGCTTTAGAGAAAAATGAAATTATGGCATTTGCTGGTAAGTGAATGGAGTTGGAGAATATTATGCTAAGTGAAATAAGCCAAAACCCCAAAACCAAAGGCCTACTGTTTTCTCTGATATGCAGATGCTAATTCACAAAAAGGAGGCGGGGATCTAGGGAAGGATAGTTATTCTAGATTAGGTAGAGTGGAGAGAAGGGAGGGGAAGGGGTATGGAGGTAGGAAGGATAGTAGAGTGAAACAGACATTATTACCTCGTGTGCATTTATGACTGAATGACCGATGTGATCCTACAATACATAAAATCAGAAAAATGAAAAATTATACTCCATTTATTTGTGATTTATCAAAATGCACAAATGCATTCTATGTTCATGTAAAACTAATTAGAAGAAATAAAAAATTAGAAAAAGATAATAACATTACTTATTGAGTGTAATGTCAGGTTACACCCATCTTGAGTCAGATAATTGACTTATGTATCTGAGAAAGATATTTAGCATAACAAATGGATTTTTGAATTTTATTGAAATATAAAATTCCCTAAGTTTAACAAAGTACCACAAATTTGGTGACTTATAAACAATAGAAATTTATTTCTTACAGTTTGGAGGCTGCAAGTTGCAAGTCCGAGATCATGGTGGTAGCATAACCAGGTTCTGGAAAGGCCCTCTTCAGGGTTGTAGACTGCTAGCTTCTCATTGTACTTTCACATGCAAGATAGAGGTAGAGCTGGCTTTATATCTTCTTATAAGGATATTAACCATATTCATGATGGCTGCACCCTTACGACCTAATTAATTTTCAAAGACGGAAGGGTAGATTGCCCTCACACTCAATTTAGATTGCAACATGTGAAATTTGGTGGGGACATAAGCATTCAGTTCTTAACTAGTAACTGGTATTTTATTTTTTCTCTAAAACTTGAAAATTTGATCATCAAAGCCCACTCTAAATGTCACATGTTTCTTTCTGTATTTTGGTATTTTCCAAAGAATTAGGTTGGGATTTAGGATTATTGTTATTAAGTTTGTGGAATTTAAAGTAACTTCTTTAACTGTTGCTTTTGTAACTTAAGTTAATTCCCCGTATTTGAGAAACTTGCTAACACATTTAGACACACACACAAAAAAAGAAGACTCTTAAAGTTATTTCCTGTATTTAAAATGTTGATTCAATTAGATAATAAAAAGCATAATGTTCAATTATACCAAGTTGAGGATCTCTGCATTCATATTGCAATGACTGCAGATTTATTCAAATAAAACTGAAAATTTATATTGTTTAGCAGTAAATTATCAAAGGGTATAAAGGCTCTGTTTCTTACATTTTCATTTATTTTTCTTTGCCCTCCCCATTTTCCTCTACTTCTCTAGCTTCTTCTGCCCTCGCTCCCCCAATTCAGCATCAGCGAAGCATTTTGTTTATTTATGCCAACACAATGACACTAAAGAAGGTTGCAGAAGTTTGAAGTTACTCTCAAGCATGCAACATGAAACATTTTCTTGTGATTTTCATACAAAAGAAAACATTTTTAGATACCAATACTCCAATACAGGTCTTTTTCAGATTTGTTCAGATTCATAGAGAGGCCCTTCATTATTTCTTAATTTTCTAGAATTTTTTTATGTTTTGTTTTTCTTTTTTTTTTCTTTTCATAGAAAAGCTTCTCAATAGAACAAAATGTTCTAATGTTGTTCAATACAAAAAGAACTAAATATAATATTTAAATTGTTGCCAATTCCTTGTCCATGATCGTACCAAAGATGCCTTTTCCTCTTTACTCTGTTCATGTTTCTGAAGAAATATCTGAGACAGAAGAGTTGAACATATTAATTGAGAAACTATCAAAGAATATTCTATCTCTGATTCAAAATATCAATTACTTCTACTTTCTTGTTCCTTGGAATCCCAAGTGTGACTTTTAGTCTAAATCATTGGGATGATCAACTCAATTCTTCATTCCACTTGGCTATGAAGACTCAATTTGTGTGCTTTATATGAATGAGAATATGCAATTGAGTTGTTAAATTAATGTAAGTTCAGGATATTTAAATTTTTTAATGGAATTATTTGGTGTATGCACTTAATATCTCCAGACCCTTCCATCCATTTATATAAATGAACCCACTAATCATTTATATTAGAATGAACTGATATGTCAATAGTATCATCTTTAAACTCTTGGGGTTTCTATTTCCTATATGAGCTACTTAATTTCATGCTCTAATAAAATTTCTGATTTATATTCTCTACCAACTAACCCTTCTTACTCTGCTCAATAATAATTAAATTGTATGATTTTTTTTCCGAAGGAAAATTTTCCACTACTACTCAAAAAAGAAAAGTTACTTGCATAAATGTAAACTGGTTTTATTGTTTACTAATATAACTAAAATTTCCTTACTAAATTGAAATATAAAATGTATAAAGTAGGAGTACAGAAACCTGGAAATTTTTCTGATAGTTTATGGTATGTACTTTCATTATGCTTTGAGTACAGAAGAAATTAAATAAATAAATGACTTAGAGTTTCCTTTATGGTTTTTTTTTTTTTTTCTTTTTTTGGTGATTTCAACCAGTCTACTTGAATCTCTATCCCTTCAGTTAGACCTTTTAACTTGTGTATCTCATAGAAATATTGTGATTATTTGGTTTCTTGTCCTTTTTTTTTTAATCATTGAATGTTATGGTATAGGTGTGAGCTGTACCCCAAATGCTCACATGTGATACAGTCCAAGAAGATTCAGAGGAGAAATAATTGAACTGCAAGAGTCTTAACCTAATAAGTGATTTAATCCCGTGTTAGGGATTAACTGAGTGGCAACAGAAGTGGTAGGGTGTGGCTGGAGGAGGTGGGAATTGTGGTGTGACTTTGGGTATGTATACTTTGTGTCTGGAGAGTGCAATCCCTCTCCTTCCTGATGTGAGCTGCTTCCCTCTGCTACACTCTTCCACTCTTCAGCCTCTCCTTGAACCCTGAGTAATGGAGCCCTAGGGACTAAGATCACTGAAACCGTGAGCCCTCAAATAAACCTCCTACTCTATAATTGTGCTGATCAGATCCTTTTAGTCACAGCGGTGAAAAAGTTGACTAAAACATTGAACTTGTAGAGATCTAGCTTACTCAATTAGACTAAAATGCAAGACTTTTAGAACCTAAAGTACATATAATTCTAAAAGTTTAAACTTCTTCTAAAATTTATTCTGAATTTTAGAGTAGCTGGTTTGGCATATAAGTGATTAAATACACATACTTATATAAGCACACTTACTTATTCAATATACAAAACTAAAATAATCTAATATTTTAAGTACTTTACTACTTAAAAAATATTACTTCTTCTTTTTATCCGGGTTCTACTACTTTTGACTATATATTTGTTGGAGTTGTATGCCTAAGTAAACATTATGCTAGTTCCAAAAGAAGAATTATCTTAATTTAATTCACAGTAGAAAGCTGACATGTCTTGGTAAGAATAGTGAGCAAATGACTTTGCTAGAATGTAATTCATTAAAACATGTTAGGTATAATCTACATCATCTTACTGATTTTTTTGATAAATAAGATTAAGTTATTAAGAAACCTGGTAATTCTTATGTTTTTGAATAAAAAAAAAATACCATTTCAGATATCTGCTTTTGAAAGCATCCTATTTACCTTTCTGACTAATCAGCTGTTTTTATTCCTTTGTTTAATTTTCCAGTGCCATACTGATGCAAATGTATGCATGATTTGTCTTCTTTCATCTCTGTGAAGATTGATTTTTTAATCTATTTTCTGCTTTTTGCTTAAACTATCTGATATAATTTGTGTATCATTTAGCTTCATTTAATTTCTTTACTATGTAATTCTCTAATTTCTGATCATCTTATCTATCAAGATATATTGAAGAATAAGGCATTAAGCAGTGTTACTATACAAATGTCTTTCTATAAAAAGTTTTCTTTAAAAGTTTAGTAAAAATATTTAAAATTTTTAGAAATATAAGACTCCTCAATTTTAGGAATCTTTTTAATTTTTAAGAAATTATCAATGGAAAACAAGTAAAATGGCATAGAAAATAGTGAAGAAAAAATCATGCAACAGTTTTACTTTGAAGCTGAAACCAAATGTTAAAGTTCCTACAAAATCCAGAATAAAATTATAAATATATCTATATCTATATCGATATATCTATATCTATATCTATTTCTATATTCTCCTTTATTCTGTTCTTTCCTGTGATTACCTGGCTAAATTACTTCATTAAAATCATCTGATTCCCTTTCTTTGCTTCTCCTATCCTTCCTCCTCCTCCTCCTCCTTCTTCTTCTTCTTCTTTTTTCCAGTTTGTCAAAATAGACCTTTGCCTGTAGCCTTAACATACACAACTCTGTCTCCTTTGGTTTTATTGGTCAAATGTGACTTACACATCAAATCAATAGTTAAGAATGGGAGGCTTCAACTTGATGATGCAGAAATAGATGGTTCACATGAAAATAAGACAGAAACGGACTGTCAATTAAGGTTTGCTTTAGAAAGCTGGTGGTGCTTACTGATTCTGTTAGTGACATGAAATTTTAAACTCAAATATCAGTTTTTCCTCATCTTTACTAACATGCTCACTTTGGAAGTAAACAAACAAATTATCTTCCCCAAGATCAGAACTTGCCCTTACCATGGGCAGATTATGAATACAGAAATTCTGATTTATCAATTAGTGCTGTTAGGGTTTTGAGTGAAATATAGATATTATTAATGCTAAACAAAAATAAGAATCAGATAAACACTTTATGGTATAGCCATTGTACCAATATCTATCTAATCACGATGTATTAAAAGGATCTTTAAGCAGTGATATTTATTAATTCCTTAAATAGATGAAATAAATTATAATTTATGCATAGAAGATTTAGACCTTTCATATATTTGGCTCAAAAATATATTCATATTTTTAAAACATACTATAAGGTATGACACTTAGGAATGTGCACATATTATATCAAATTCCAATTGAAAATTATATATTATTACTACAGAACCAAGCTTTTCTATTGTTTCTATCAAAACAATTACTAAATAAGATTTAAAGTGATAGTGACCACAACTTACATATTGGTTATATTTCAGATTTTTCTCTCCATGTTCAGATATCTTCTTGCTAGCTCCATTTACCATAATTTCTTAGAGGAGCCACTTTTTGTTCTAGTGTAGGCAATTTGGGGATGTGCCCAATATGTATAAAAATCCAGACTCCTGCATTTTCCCTTATTTATTAATCTTACCAGTACAGGTGAATGATTTTTGTAAAGTAGACACTAACTTGAATCTGGGGATTACAATCCACATCCATCATTTTCTGAATCTCCATCATTAATTTACATACAAAATGATTTCAATCCTATAGTGAGAATAGTCCCTATGGATACAGTTACTTTTCCTTGAAATGATGCAGAAATAATATAAAATTTGTCAATGGCAAAATATATTATTGAAGTAGTTTGTTAAAAAATAGTTTCTTATTAACTGGGAATTTAATTCCATCCTGAGACAGTACATTTATTTTAATAAAAATATATATTAACTTATCCCTTGGAGTATAATCTGAGATCTTGAGAATAATATTAAATATGAACCATTGAATATAATATTATTTGATTTACTTAGAATTAGAAATGAAAAGGATTTGGGGGATAAAATAAAGCAGACTCATAAAGAAAAAGAGGGGAATAAGGTACAGAAAACAAAATCCCCAGATATTTTTACACAACTCTTATAAAATGAGACAATTGGGAGACAATTCTTCATGGTTGTCTCTCATTTCTCTCCTGTGAGCTATCACTGATAACTGTTGTTTTGTCCTATCTTTTAAAGAATGTTTGTATAAGAGAATACCTTGGAAAATAGAGATAATATAACAGTCCAGAGCAGAGAATCTATTTGCTGTTCAGGATAAGAAAGGTAATGTTGCCCTGTGTTGCAAAAATTGGGCAGATTTGCTTGGAACCCCTGGACATTAAATGACATTTCTTAATCTTGGGCTTCTTCAGTTGTTGCCCAAAGCCACTAGATGTTCAGCATTAAATTGGAAAGTCCCCCTGCATCAAATCATGTATGTAAAGGAGAGGCAACACCAACACAAGTTTCAAGCTGCCTTCTCTGCCATGGGCAATAAAATTATTTTCAGTGATCCAGTAAGTTCTTGTCTTCCACCAGCATTTTGGCAAACTAAAATATAAACACTAAAGTTAGTCAAAAACACAATTCCTCATAATTCTTAAGATAGAATTGTCTTAGAAAGTCTTTTCACTTCTGTAATAAATTATAAACCACAAATTCCTCAGTGAATTTGATTTGCACTTATCTTTTTCCCTTCTCTCCTTCCTTTATCCTTTTTTAATCTTTCTCCTCCATCTGTTTTTTTTTTCTTTTTTTTGTGTTCCTATTTTTGGTGGAAATAATTAGAAGATCCAGAAGTACAATGACTGAGCCAAAGTGGCATGATAAAATGCATCTCTAGAATTCTGCAAAAGATCTAGAGACCTGAAGTGTACATGAAAACGTAAACCTCATTGAATTGATAGAAATATTGACAGACTAATAAAATGTTCTCAGAAACAAGGAAAATATAGCCTAAATTCATCTTATGTAAAATTTAAAAGGCAAAATTATAGAGTTGATATCTGTTTTACTAATTCAGTACCAATGATGTAACAATATGTAGAGACTCATTCCTTCAAAATAAAACCCATTCCTAACTGACAGTAGAGATCTGTGGTTTCTGACATTGATTTTAATGTTTTTCTGGGGGAATTCAGTTTAATTTTTCATTAAGAAGATTCCTTTACATATTTTCTCAGTTTCTGTTTTTCATAACTTCCCCATTTCATCACACAATGGCTGAAATCACTTTCTTTTCAGTAGTTTATTGAACTTACTCCAAAATATAAAATATTTTAGGACCCAAAGTGAGACATCTGAGGCATCACACTTCTCTCATGAATTTATAGGTCATCTAGCCATAAACTAAGACTAAGTAGAGCTTAAAAATACTATCAACGAAATGAGCCTAACAGACATCTGTAGAGTATTTCATCCATCGGCAATTAAAATCACTTTCTTCTTGGCTGCACATGGAACTACTTCTAATTTTTGGACAGAAATAAAGTCCTTTATCCTAACAAATCAAATTTGTTATAAAATTTGAATAAAATTTGAAATAAACAAATAAATTACAGAAACTACTTTAACACTTGAAAATTAAATAATATAATTTTGAATGAGAACATGATTAAAAAAACAAGGGAAATAGTAAAACAAATTCTTAAAAACAAATGAGAACAGAGCTATATCAAGATATCTGTGACAGTTTGAAGGCAGTTCTAAGAGGAAAGTTTGTATAATTGAATGCTTACATTTTTAAAATAAATCACAAAAATAAATAATGCTATAAGTGAAGGCACCTGGAAATAAAGAAAAAGTTAAATAAAAAATCATTAGAAGATAAGAACTTAAGATTAGTGCTGAAATTAATGAAATTGATTAAAAAAGTACAACATATTATTGGAACAAAGAGTTGGATCTTTGAAAATATAAACAAGATTGATAAACACGTAGCCAAACTAACCAAAGGAAAGGGAAAGAAGACTTGAATCAACAAAATTAGAGATGAAAAAGGATACATTACCATGGACACATCTTAAATCCAGACAATCATTAGAATCTATTTTGAAAACTTACACCCCAATAAAATAGAAAATTTCACACAATAGTGCCAAGTTCCTAGACACACATGACCTACCCAAATTGAACCTATATAGGCAAATATCAATCAATTAAATTGAAGCAGCAATTAAAAGCCTTCATTGAAAAAAATCCCATTATCAAATGAACTTTTAGAGGAGTTCACCCAGAACTTTGAAGAGAAATGGCAATTTTTCTCAAGTTATTCCATAAAAGAAAAAGAGTGAAAACAGTACAAAAAGTGTTTGGTACACTTTGGCACCAGTATCATCCTAACACCAAAACCAGACAAAGACTCATGAAGGAAAGACCATTACAGCTCAATATCCCTGATAACATAGATGAAAAATTTCTTACTAAAATATTATCAAACTGCATTCAAAACACCTTAAGAAAATAGTACACCACTTTCAAGTTAGTTTTCTTCTAGGGATGAAGTTTGGTTCAAAATACATGAGTTAATAAATGTTACTCACCACATAAGTAGAATTAAGTCAAGAATCACATGATGATCTCAATAGATTTAGACAAAGCCTTTGACAAAATCCAACACAGATTCATGTTAAAAACATTGGAAAAACCAGGCATAAGGAACTTACCTTAATATTGTAGAAGATACCTACAACAAAGTTAACTCAACATAATGTGGAATAGGAAAACTGAAAACCTTTCTTTTAAAGTCAGGATTAAACAAGGATATCCCCAGGCATGATGGTGCTCACCTGTAATCCCAGTGACTCCGGAGGCTGAGGCAGGAGGATCACATGTTCAAAGCCTGCCCCAGCAAAATTGATGTGCTAAGCAACTTAGTGAGGCTCTATCTCTAAATAAAATGCAAAATAGGACTGGGGATGTGGCTCAGTGTTTAAGTGTCCCTGAGTTCAATCCCTGGTACGTCTCCCCTCCAAAAAAAAAAAAAAAAAAAGATAAAGATATTCACTCTCACCACTCCTATTCAATGTAATTATTAAAACTATGTCCAGAGTAATAAAGCAAACGAAGAAAATTAAAGGGCTGCAAACAGAAAAATAAGAAGTCAAATTATTTCTGCTCATTGATGGTGTGATTTATATCTATAAGACCCAAACAACTCTACCAGAAAAATTCTAGATCTGACAAACAAATTCAGGAACATAATAGGGTATCTGTGTGTATCTACAAAGCACCAATTGAAAAACAATAAATAAATAGCAGGAAAGCCAGAAGAGTATAAGAAGGGGAGTAGGAAGAGGGAAGGACAGATGGAAAGAGGAAGTAATGGGAACTTATGGAACCAATTGTATTTCATGAATGCTTGAATATGTAGAAATGAATTCCCCCATATATATTGCATTAATACATCAATATTTTTTAAATAAGAAATACAAATGGCTGTCAGATATATTAAAAAGTGTTCAACATCATTAGCAAATAAGGACATGCAAATCCAAACTACACTGAAATTTCTGCTCACTCCAGTTAGAATGATAACCATCAAAAATACAAATAACAACTAGGTACAGTGACACATACCTGTAATCCTAGCAATTTAGGAGGCTGAGGCAGGAAGATATCAAGTTTGTAGGCAGACTTATCACTATAATGAGGTCTTAGTCAAGTTAGTGAGACCCTGTACAGAATAAAAAAAAAAAAAAAATTAAAGGACTGGTTAGTATTGCTAAGTGGTTAAGCCCCAGTAGTTTCAATCCCTGGTAACAACAACAAAAGAATACAAACAAAGTTAATTGCAAATGAGGGTTTGAGGAAAAAGAGACACTTGAACATTGTTGGTGGGACTGCAAATATGGTATAACCATTTTGGACTGTGATATGGCGATTCCTCAAGACTAGAAATGGAATTGCCAAATGACTCAACATTCCATTCCTTGGTACTCAAAGAACTAAAATGAGCATACTATAGCGATACATGCATACCAATGTGTATAGCAGTACAATTCATAATAGCCAAGTTATGGAACTAGACCAAGTGTCTGTCAACAGAAGAGTGAACAAAGAAAATACAGCATACAGTAAGTGTATGGAACTGGAGGACATTGTTCTAAGCAAAACAAGCCAGACTTCAACAATCAGGGGTTGTATAGGGGTTTACATAGGAAGCTAGAGTGGGAAAAAAAAAGGAATAAAATGGGATCTCACAAAAGCAGAAGGAAGACAAAAAGAGTAGAAGAAAGCCATCAAAATGGAATGAGAGAGGAGGGCATTGGAAAGTACTGGGGAATAAAATCTACCAAACTATGCTACATCCATACATATATGAATATACCACGGTGAATCCCACTTATATATAATTATGATTCCAAATTAAAATAATAGTGATAATGATGATGGTAATAATAATAATAGTAGTAGAAGGGAAATAAGTAGACTATAGCAATTGGATCAGGGAAAAGATGAAAGGAGTGTAAGAGAGGGTACTGAGAAATGAGAAAGATCAAATTATCTAATGTACATGTATAAATACATATATATATATATATCATAATGAATCCCACTATTATGTATAATTGTAATGCAGCAATGAAAGTGATAGATCTAGTTTTTGAATTGGCTTGAATTGGAGTATAAAGACTCCAATGTCTCTTGTAACAATTTATAAAAGGAACTGCAACACTAAGTTAAATCAGATCAAACACTCTTCAGGGCAATTGTAGTTTCAGTCATTCCAACCTAAGAATATTCATTATCAGAGCAGTTATGCAAGTAGCTATATGCATAATTATCACATAGGATAATCCCATTTATTTAGTTATTTGCTACTTTTTTTTACATAACTGAGAAATTAAAACAATGAAACAAAGTGACATTTATTATGACATATATAAAGTCTGATCAGTGGAGAAGTAGGAAATAAAGACTAAGAAAAAACTGAGAGATTAAGATTGTTTTATTCTTTCACAATGGTATTTTCACTGTTCCCTTCTTTTATTAAAACATTCTGGTATCCTGTTACTACAATATTATTCACCTAAATTATTGAATGAATTTTGAAACAATGTTCATTAGAAAGGATCTTTGAGTTTTAAAAAAAAATGTTTTGCATTAAAATTATAAAAGTTTTCAAGTAGAGGAGACCCTAGAGAATATCATTTCCAAATTTCTTATTGTTAAGATAATGAGATAAAGGAATTTTAAAATGAAGGCATAGTCTCAAAACCCTTACACTGTTATAGATACATAGAAGTTGTCATTACCATCCCATCCTCAGTTCTTTCTATCAAATCATCATACAGTAGAGACATTAGTTTGTTTTGAATTCAGGAATATAAAATCAGTTCATTTCCTAAAGTAATGCTTGCAGTACTACTCTCAGGGATTGTCATATATGATTTTTTCTATATTTTTCTAGCATTCCATTCTTTAGTCAGAAATATTTTATAGAAAATATATTCTAAAATTTTCAGATACAATTGTGGTAATCATTTAGTACTTAATCTAACTATAATATAAAAACCTTCCAAAGTCTTTCTCACATACACACATATAGACACATGCACAAACATACACACACACACACACACACACACACAAACACATAGGAAGACTAATTCATGTGACAAGCAAGTGGTTTGTATAAATATGCTAGAGAAAACGAGGGTCAATAGGAATATCAATAAGAAAAAAATCTTCATAGAATAGCTTAAAAATAGATACAAAGACTCCACTTAAATGAGAAAATAGTCTGCCACAAAATTGACTTTTTTTCCTTTAGACTTGTTAATGTTTAAATATTAGTTGAACAGAACAATAGAAACTTTTTAAAAAAGTCTTACCTTTGAGAAATTACCCTTGTAATATATATGTAAATGAAATAAATGTTTATCAAAGTGAATTTTGTAAGTCATATCCAAAATCTACAGAGAAAAGTTGAAACCTGCTATTTTCTAAGAGTGATAAAAGTCTTCTCCGTAAAAACAAGGTCATAGCTAGTAAATAAAACCTGAGGTGATGTTTAAATGCAAATGATCAAATGTGATATGCAATATCCGGATGCTCACTTTCGAAATCCATTTTTTCTCTCTCTCATGATCAGGGATATTGTCTGAATTTTCTCATGTTATGTGGTATTTGCAGAGTCCCCTACTCAGCAATTTTTCAGTTCTCAGAACAAGTTAGAGCAAGTCAGTTTGAACCAAGTGGAAAGCATGTGCAAGCAGGATCAAAATTGAACACAACATGAAGTTATTAATTTTGAATTTTTTTGTTTTATTTTTACATTCATCTCAGTAGTGATTACATATTCTCTGAGTTCACTGGTTAACTTCTAACAGAATAGTTAGAATATTGCTTTTTATTAAATACAGGATTACAATCTTGATTAATGCATTAATGCATGTTTGCAAAGTAATTCTATATGTATTGATAATATGTCTACTTCATAAGTCATCCAAGGTAGTTTTGTGTGTGGGCTTCCTCTTGTGCATTATCGCACTCCCTGCCCGCAGAGAGACACGACACCTGGTTCTTTTGAGCTCTTTATTTTGCGCGCTTCTTCCTCATAGTTCTTTCTTTGTTCTTTTCTTTGTTCTCCTCTTTGAGGAACTTACACTTCAATATCTATAGTACAGTAACCAATCAGCATTTTCGCATGAGGGGAGAGCATTAACAGATACAGGCAGCAAAGGCAGGCATACAGTGGACCTGTACTGTCCATCAGGGAGCTTAGCCAATCCCTGGAACTTCCTCAAAATAATGTCAGTTGTTTATGCAAAAGTTAACTGCTCTGGCTCACTGCCAGGCGCCATCTTAGCCTTGCCACACCTAGGGCCAGGGGTCCGGCTGAAACCCCGACAGTGCATCACTACTCAGAACAAAATTGGTTTTGCATCATGTGCAACAAACATCAACAGGACATGTCTCATTCTCTCCTCACAAAATGGAGAGTCACACTGGTGGCTGGATGGCCCATGGGCATTCAGAGTGGTGTACTTTAGTGCAGAGACTCCTCATGATGCTGTTCTCCAAAAATGTTAAAGATATAAAACCTTGACCATCTAAAGTGAAAAAAAGGCAAGTAAAATACGCTGACATATTTATTTATTAAAATGAACAAGACATAGATGTGAAGATATAAATACATAAAATAGTTTATTTTGTATTGCCATAAAAATGTATATAAAACACATTTCTTTAATCGATTTATTGCCCATCCATTACTGGTCAATAAAATACAAATGGACAAATTTCAAGTAACATAAATAATGTTATATTTTGGCCTCAATCATTATAATAGTTTATCAAACCAAAACCTAAGATATTTTATTTTGGCATGAGTTATTTAAATAGAAAAAAATTTTAATCCATATTCCCAAGTGTGGCATTGATATGGATTTTGAGGAAGAGTTCCAATTTTATAATAAACATTATAGTACAGTACAATAGATTTTTCCATGAAGAGTTTTTATCTATCTTTAGATGTTTGTGTTTTAAGAAACCAGTAGACGCAAATCTAAAATACAATGAATATATTGCTGTAATGTGTATCCACAAACTCAATGTATTTTTGTAAAATTACACAGACCACATTTTCTTGATTTTTAAAAATTAATGACAGAGTTTTTTTCCAGAGTATAATAAAATTTAATATTAAAATGCATATAAATATTAATGCACATTTATAAATACATGCATATATTTTCTTATTAAAACCAATTTTTTCAAAGTGATAATATAGATTGAGTACAGCTAATATGAAAATCTGAAATCTGGTAGTCTTCAAAAAATGAAACATTTTTGTGCAATGACATTATACTTAAAAAATTTCAGATTTTGGAGCATTTCAGATTTTGAAATTTTAGATTAAAAATGCTCAAATGGTAAAGTCTATACATATGTTCCAAAATCTGTAATACTCCAAAAGCTGAAAAACTTCTGGCCTCAAGAATTTTGGACAAGGGTCTGTAGTGATTGATAACAGATATCATAAGTAAATAAATAAGGGAATAAGTAAATGTAATATATTTTTAATTCTTAATAATTTCACATTATTCATAAATTGATATTTTAAAAATTGATTGCCTGTGTCATCTATCTTTATAAATTTCAAAACAAGTCCTATGTCTGAGTTTTTGTTTACAGAAGTGAAAAAACATTTCTTCTGATAATATTGCAGCTGCATTTCTGAGAACACTGAAATGATCTATAAAGAGCTTTAAAATTTTTCTTTCAATGAGAAGCTGAGGGGCCTGATACATAATAACCAATTTTATCCAGGAATTTCAGTAAAAACTATTTTTTCATTATAAGAAAATCCAAATTACATAGTTCAAAACTACAAAAAATTAAAATAAATAATATTCTTCTTTTCTTTTCTTCTGCAAGCATATGTCTATCACCTTCGACAGAAAAATAGAGTAAGGTTTTTGTTGCAGCTCAGCTTACAATGACCAAAATAATAGAGAATGACAAGGTTGATGATGGAGTTGTGAATTTCTCTGACTTTTCTGAGTTGCAAGGTGTACTGTCCTTTTGTGAGGCATTCAAACCAACAGTAGTTTGAAATATATAATTTGTTATATATAATTAATCAGTCATCCATATTTGAGTTATAACAATGCAGACTGTAGAACAGAAGGCTGTATCCTGTACAAAAGTGAATGCAATAAATTGCTTTCAACACCATTCCACTTGGTAGCGCAGGAAATAATGACTTATCTGAGGTGTCCAAATTAAATTGGAGCAAAGGTAAAAGTTATTTTGTGGAAGTCAGAGAAGACAAATAAGCAGTTTCTTCTACACCTGTATTTTAATCATAGCAATTGTTTCAAAAACCAGCAGCAGACAATGATTTCTCATTTCTCAGTTCCAACTTCTCACTCTCCATCTTCCTCAGTGACACTACCATTCTGTCCTGCCCTCGTGGTATTTGCACCCATCATGATGTATTGCAATATATTTGATTATATACTTATCATCTCAACTAGATGACAAATTATTTAAGGTAGGGGAATCCACTCTACCCCAGTTTATGCACATTTTCTTGCATCTGGGCCATTTTGGGAAGAGTAAGATGTCCTGGACAACTCAGTTTGAGGATGGTAAAGGGAGATGTATTTGAAGAAACAAAACATAGTTGACATTTGGACCCTGAAATACCATCAGAGGAAAAAAAAATTTGAAATTAGCAGCAGAGCCACAAGTCTCCTTATCCCAGTTTTGCCCCCAGTCATTTCTATAGTAACATCCCCTCAAAATATCTACCTAGCAGAGCTTTTGTTCACATTTCCAGATCCACAATTTTTTGGAAAGCATAAAATAAAAGGTGGTAAAGATGTTATTCAAATAGCTTTTCTACTCTTTCCTTTGTGAAAGTGAATTATCAGTATTGAGTTTGACTTTTAGCTACTATGTCAGTCTCCTCTACTGAAATTCAAAGACCAAGTTAATACCTTAAAATGTTGAAACAAAAGTTATTTTCTTTCTATAAAGGAAATATAAAAAGCTCAACTGGAGAGAAAGATGAAAACTTGTCAACTAAATGTCAGTTAAAGTTTAATATGCCTGTGTTAGTTTGCTGGGGTCATTGTAAGAATTCTCACGCACTGGGTGTCTTAAACAACAGAATTTTTTTTTCTTGGCAGTTATAAAGGCTAGCATTCTAAGACTAAGTTTTATGATTTTGATGTGTTCCCTCTGAAACATCCCACTGTGGTGTTTTTAAAAGGTGGGTCTTTGACAAGTAGTTAAGTAATGAGAGCTCTGCCTTCATAAAAGATCAGTGATTTTCAAAATGACTGGTGGGCGCTGGTGTATGCCTTTTTTCGCCCTCCACCTTCTAACGTGCTGATGCATAATGAGGTTCCACACTGAAAGTGGAAGGATAATAGAGTAAGGCAGACATTATTATTACCTCAAGTACACATATGACTCATGACTGATATGGTCCTACAATATATTATCAGAAAAATGAGATTGCACTCCATTTATGTATGATCTATAAAAATGTATAAATGTATTATATTGTCATGTACAACAAATTGGAATAAATAAAAAAAACTTTAAAAAAGAAAGTGGCACTGGAACTTCACCCCACCTTCATCCTGCCAGTGCCTTGATGTTGGACTTCCCAGCTTCCAGAAATGTGAGAAGTTACTTCTATTTTGTATAAAATACCCAGTCACTAGTACTTGTTTTGAGCAGCACAAACATGTAAGACAAAAATTTGATGTAGGTAGGATGTTGCTATAACAAATATTAAAAATGAAGAAGCAGCTTTCAAAGTGGCTAATGGTTAGACTTGAAGGATATATATATATATATATATATATATATATATATATATATATATATATATTAAAAGGGATGGTTTGCTCTGAATGGAGTGATAAGGGTTATGCTGGCAAGAGCTCACACAAAGAGGAGAGCTGTACATAGAGCTCCAATCTTCTTTGAGATCAGCAAGTATATTAGTAGAAATATAGATGGTAAAGGTGATTCTGATTAAGCATTAAGTGGAAATGAGGAAAGAGGAAAATTCATCCTTGTCATAAAGCGGAGAAGAACTTGGCTGAATTTTGCCCTTTCCCTAATGCCTTGTAGAAGAACGCACTTGCTACTCATGAATGAAATACTTTGTGGAAGAGCTATCCAGAGTGAGATAGGTGCTAATTGGTTCTCTTGATTAGTGATAGTAAAATATGAGAAGAAAGAAAAGAATTAAGTAGGCATTGATAATCAAAGGGAAGCAGAACTTAACTATTAAGGAAAATTCTTTGGTTGGCAAGACTGTAAATACTAAAAAAAAAAAAAAAAGCATGTTCAGGAGAGAATACCAAACTCATGTCCAAGTAACCGTTATATAATATTACTAGGAATAAAAAGAAACAGGTGCTATTTGTGAAATCAAAGGAATAAACACTCGGAAAGCATGCCAGAGGTTATTGAGCTGTTATCCCCATTACAGACCCTGAGTACCTTGTCCTTGAGGGCAGAACTGATTCGAAGGATAGGCCCCCAAGTAGTTCTGTGACCTCAAGATTCATTGTCCAGAGCTACCTCAAGTTTTGCTCCACACATTTCACTCCAGATGTGGCTTAATCTGGTCCATATGCTGCTCCAACGACTGCTCTGAAAAGCACAGTGATAAAACTATGCAGGTGCACCAAGTGCCTGAACTATTGACCGAGGGCAACCTCCATCTAGAATCGAAGCATGCCTCTGATAGACACCAGAGCCATTCTGGATTTTGAATTATAGTAAAACTTGTTACCTCTTCCTTCTTTCCTATTTTTCCCTCTTGGAAGAAAAATATCTGCCTTGTTTCTGTCTCACTATTGAATTTTAGAAGCACATAATTTGTTTGAATTTACATCCTTACAGCTGGAGAGCAATTTGTCTCAGACTGAAAGTTTACTTTGAGTCTCAAACAAATTTGACTTACATGAGACTCTAGATTAGAATTTTGTGCTGATAACAGAAACTACTTAAAACTTCAGGGACTTTGGGATGTAATTAATGTATTTGGCATGTGAGGACATGAATGTAGGAGACCAGTGGTAGAATGTTATGGAATATTTCTCCCAAAAGTTATATGTTGAAACCTAATCATCAGTGAAAAGAGTAGATGCCTTTAAATGGTAATTAATTCATGAGAGCAGACTAAATAATTCATAGAGGACAGTAAGGTTTTTATAAAAGGGTTTAAAGAGTATGTTGATCCTTCTACTCATTCCACTATGGAGGACACAGCATCTCACTATGGAGGATGCACGAACAAAGTGCCATCTTGGAAGCAGAGAAAGAGCCCTTACCAGACATCAAAGCAGCCAACATCTCCCTCTTTGATTCCTGGTCTCCGGAATTGTGAGAAATAACTTTACATTGTTTCTAAATTACAGGGTCTCAGGAATTTTGTACAGTACCACAAATAAAACAAGATACCAGAGCATCTGCAGTGTTAGTTCCTTTTGAGAGTCATAGGGGAAAAGTTTGTTTCTGGCTTTTTCCTTTACCTTATAGAAGGCTATCTTTTCTGTGAGTTTTATTGGCTTTTCTCTGTATATCTTTGTTGAAAATTCCTCTTTTTATACTAATATAGGTCATAGTAGATCATATTAGATTATGGTCCAATATAAAGTTCTCATTTTAACTTTATTACCTCTGGAAGGCTATATCTCAAACTGTGGTCACATTCTGAACTTCAGTATGACTAAAACATTAAGTACCTTAAATTGTAGATAGACTTTACTAAAACTATGTAGAATACTGCAGTAAATTTCCCAATTTCTTTTTCTTTTTTTCCTTTTACTCTTTCTTTCTTTTCTGTTTTTGACTTTTGTTTTTCAGGGCTTTTGTTTTTTGTAATACTGGGTCAAAACCCAGACCTCATGCTTACTAGGCCACTGCTTTACCACTGAACTGCACCCCAGTTCCCCAATTGCTCTTTTCTAAAAACAGAGCCTCAATTCTCAGATTTTTTATTCAGATGTAAAGAAGATTATGTGATTACTTTCCCTGAAGATCACATCTACACAAATGTATTTAAAAATATTTATTTTGGACAGCTGTATTAGTGATGCAAACCACTGCCGCATTATAGCATCACATTTTCATTTACTGATGTGCAACGCTATATTCTAGATAGTAGAAACACATTCACTTTGGGTAGTAAAAGCTCATACTAAAACTAACAAATCTGTTTCCTGAAAAGAATGTCTACACTATCTCCCTTTCATTCTCGTGGATCTTTTATTTTGCACATTAAAAACTGATAATTTGACAGGTATTAATGACTACTTTTAGTAGAATTACTTGTATTAGGCAATGTATATGCTACTAAAATCCCACATTCACATCTGGATAGAAGAAAGTCCCATAAATATCTAGGCCTATCATTTTATGGCTTTACTTGTTTTTCACTTTATCTGCTAGCAGCATTAAAATGAATTGATTGCATCTTTATTCCTTCCATCTGGAGATGAAAGTTTTAGAATATTTTGTCTAGAAAAATATAATTATGTGACTAATAAGGAAAAAGAAACTGCCAAATAAGCCAGACAATGAGATAAACTATTAAGCCCATTTAAACTTTACCACCTTCACAATGAAAAGTCTTGGTCTTAGGAAATGATAGCAAGCATTACTGAATGCCAACTATGCGTCAGGCTTTCAAACATATATTATCAGTGAGCACACGTCATCTTTACAACTCTACCCGAGAGGCCCTGTTTGCATTCCCACTATGGCTATCATTCCACCATTCTACTCTTTATTGAAATGGGGACTGGACCCAAGGGCCCTTTATCATTGAGCTACATCTCCAGGACATTTTATTTTTTATTTTGAGACAGAGTCTCACTAAGTGGCTGAGAACCTCACTAAGTTGCTGAGGGCCTCATTAAGTTGCTGAGGCTGGCTTCGAACCTGCAAACCTCCTTCCTCAGTTCCCTGAGTCACTGGGATTACAGACATGAGCCACTGCTCCCAGTACCCCTGTTGGACTCTCACCACTGTGAAGTCTTGTGCTGATGTGGTACTGATGACAGTGCTGAGAAACTTGAACTGAGACTCAAAAGTAATTAATATAAATGTTTTCTAATGTAAATATTCTACTTGGTTTAGATTTCAATAGAAACCAAACATTTTACCATTTAACTCTAATCCTCACAAGGTAGTTAGAAGAACCTATAAGTTGGAACTTCTGAAGAAACCCTGTCATGCTCTTTATTAGAGGACATGTTAAAGGATAGGAGGGGAATTTCTTTGCACTGACTTTCACCTCCACCAAAGTATCCCGCACAATTTTCGTGGGGTGAGGGTTCCTGTCTAACTAAGAAAAACTTCTAGAAAGAAAACTAAAATGGAAAGTACAGAATTCTATTTTGGTTGGGTCCCCAATATACTACATACAAACATATTTAGTTTGCAAATAAATGCAGATAAATGTGTTTAATGATTTACAGTTTCAAAAATTTTAGTATTTAAAATTTTTTGACAATTTTGGGGAATTTTTAAACTATTATGCTTGAATTTTAAATAATTTGTATTATTTTACTTTCATAACAAATATATAACAGTTCATGAAAACTGTATCAAGGGATGTAGGTCATTCTTTATTTTGAATTTTAAAAGCTCATAAAATTATCAATGACTGATGATAAAGACAGGTCTATTAATTAGAAAAATCTCTTGACTATTATGAATATTCAAAATGTAACACAGGCTAGTATAGAAGAATCAGGAAACAAACATATTTACCATGTTAAGATAAAATAACTGATTTTAAAGTGAAATGTAAACAAAGTAAATTACTAATGTAATAGTTCCTAATGAGAAAACTTATTTTAGAATAAAATTACTTGTATATTTTTACTCTATATTACAAACAATGATACTAATTTTAATGATGATGACAAAAATAAATAACCATACAACTTTTACTATACAAAATATGCTTTTTCTGAAAAAAGGGGTTAGATATTAATCTGTACATCTCTGTTGAGATTACTCTCATTTTACTGTATTACTGAGAAATGAAGTATAAATTCTTCTTTGGAATATAAACTTCAGTATGCATGTGGTCATAAATATTTATTTGCATAGCACCCCTAAGTTTCAGCATATTGTTTCACACATATGATGCCTAATAAACATTTTTCAGATAAATATATGCCTAGCATTTTGAAGCATGTTATTAAAGGAACCACAATACATGAAAGAGCTTTACATTTTTAAAAATGATTCATTTTGAGAAATTAATCAATATTTAAAAATAAGGAATATTTTCGTCATCCACTTTTCTTAAAAGTACGTAATTTCTGAGTTAGCAGTTGACAAAGGTGATAGCACACTCAGAAACTATTTTTTAATGCATTGATTGTTTCTGGATAAAACATACATATCTTTTTTATTAACTATATGGCTACAAATAACAAAGTGTACATCTGCACGTTAACTGTGAAGTTAAGAATGGCTATATCCTTAGTAGTACTTCTTCAGCATTAAAATATATGACTAAAATAATGTCAGTTATCCTTATGAAGTAGGTAGAGACCATGAAAGGGAAATCTTCAAAATTATGCATATAAACTTAATTTTAATATCATCCTCAGACAGACTTAAATAATAGGTGATTAAAAGATATGATTAATCTTGAGGAAAACATAAAATCTATCTGGGGACAAAATTAAGAAAGAACTTTAAAGAATTAATAAATGGCCGGATTCATTAGTGCATGCCTATAATTCCAGTAATATGGGAAGACTGAGGAAGGAGCACCACAAGGTCAAGGACAGACCCAGGAATTTAGTAAGGCCCTAAACAACTTAAAGAGACCTGTCATAAATAAATAAATAAGGATGGGGATGTGACTCAGTGATAATGTATTTCTGGTTTCAATCATTTGTACCAAATTGGAGGCCTAAATTTAGGCAAGGGCATTTTTTTCCTGGACAACTTTCCTATCTTCAGTTAGGTTGGTGTCCTGCTAACTTTGAAGAAATGATCTGGTCAGTTACTTTTTAAAAATGTAACTACAGAAAGATTTCTCAAACTATCTGTCCTGAAGAGCAAATATTCCTAACTTCTAATTCCATATGAGCTATCATTGCATTAAATAAAATATGTGACTAGAAAAAAATGAAATTAAAAAACTTTTGTATCCGAGTCCTCAATTTTTAAATTGGATTCTATAGCCATAAACATGCATCAGGGTAGTGCTAGAATGTACTAACTCTTCATTGGTGATATCTGACTTATCTTGTCATGAATTGATATCAAAATGAGAATTGACTCAGTCAGCCAAAAAACTCAGGGCTATATGATGGTCAGGAACTACAGGTAAAGATTAAAGAATCTATTTAACAAAATATTATAATTCAAAGAACAGGTTTTTGTTGATAAAAAAAAAAAAAACAGATTTTTGTTTTGTCATTTGCTGTTAGTTTTATTACTGGTGTTTTATTTTGAGATTATTAAATCTAACCAACAAGGTAAAAACTTTAAGATATCAAATTTTTATCCTGCTCCTTTCTCACTGTCAATATGGTGACTGAAGTTATGCATTTGTGCAGTAGTTGATATGACATGTAGCATGGTGACAGTGTTTTTCTGTGGTACCACCACAGCAGTCCTCTATGAGATTGAAGGCCTAATTTTACCTCATTCAAACTAGTGTTTATCCAGTTGCAAAATGTGCATATTTTTAGTATTATGGCCATTTCCACAATACTAATTCTGCATCCTCAAGAGCATGGGAGCTCTTTCCATCTTCTAAGGTCTTCTTCAGTTCCTTATTTTAGTGTTATATAGTTTTCATTGTAGAGGTCTTTCACCTCTTTCATTAGGTTGATTCCCAGGTATTTTTGTTTGTTTGTTTGTTTATTTTTTAGGCTATTGTGAATGAAGTAGTTTTCCTGATTTCTCTTACAGGGAATTTATCACTGATGTATAAAAACACATTTGATTTATGGGTATTGATTTTATATCCTGCTACTATGCTGAAAGCATTAGTTCCAAAAATTTTGTTGACGTTTTCCAGATCATCTAAATATAGAATCATGTCATCAGCAAATAGTAATATTGTGAGTTTTTCTTTTTCTATATGTATCCCTTTAATTTCTTTCATCTGACTAATTGCTCTGGTTAGAGTTTCATGGACTATGTTGAATAGAAGTGGTGAAAGAGGGCATCTCTGTATTGTTCCAGTTTTTAGGAATGCTTTCAATTTTTCTTCATTTAAAATGATGTTGGCCTTGAGCTTAGCACAGATCGCTTTTACAATGTTGAGGTATATTCTTACTATCCCTAGCTTTTTCAGTGTTTTGAACATAACATGTACTATGTCAAATGCTTTTTCTGCATCTGTTGAGATGATCATATGATTCTTGTCTATAAGTCTATTGATGTGATTTTATAGATTTCCATATGTTGAACCAACCTTGGATCCCTGGGATGAACCCCACTTGATTGCGGTGCATTTCAGGAAGTCACCCATGACTTTTATGAGAACCAAGTGTAACTGGCCCATTAACTAGGAAAATCTGGTCTTAGGAACTCTTAGTTTTCAATAACTGATTGGGACTGCTTGAGTCAAGTGATTATCCTGTGTTAGTTCCTCGCTGAAGTTCAAAGCATTGGATGTGGAAGTGACTGGCTAGAGACAAATAGCTTGCTTACCTCTACCCACATCCTGTTTTTCAAGGAAGAAGTTCCTACTGATCCCTTTTGCTCTGTACCAATATATATAAAGCAAACATGGGTTCCTTCTTTTGTTACAGTCAGACCCTCCTGGACGACTCAATAGGCCATACCTCTACTCTTAAGATAATTCTGACTTCTCTTGTTATTTCTAATAAATAAATTTCACAGCATTTATTTCACAGTCAGTCCATCCCTCTAACAGGAAACCTTTCTCTCACCCATGCAGGACAAGCAGCAAGAGTGGACTATTTTTTTTAATATGCTTTTGTATGTGATTTTCAGAATTTTATTGAGACTTTTTGCATCTATGTTCATCAGAGATATTTGTCTGAAGTTTTCTTTCCTTGATGTGTCTTTGTCTGGTTTTGGTATAAGGGTGATTCTAACCTTATAAAATGAATTTGGAAGTGTTTACTGCTTTTCTATTTCATAGAATAATTTGAGGAGTATTGATATTAATTCTTCTTTGACAGTCTTCTAAAACTCAGCTGAGTTCTACAGTCTGGTGGGCTTTTCTTGGTTGGTAGGCTTCTGATGGTGCCTTCTATTTCATTGCTTGAAATTGATCTGTTTACGTTGTGTATGTCCTCTTGATTTAGTTTGGGTAGTTCATATGTATCTAGAAACTTGTAGATGTCTTCAAGTTTTTCTATTTTATAGTAGTATAAATTTTCAAAATAATTTCTAGTTATCTTTTGTGTTTCAGTAGTGTCTATCATGATATTTCATTTTTCATCATGAATTTTAGTAATCCATACTACCAAGTATTATACAGATTTAATGCAATTCTTATTAAAATCCCAATGACATTCTTCATAGAACTAGAAAAAGCAATCATGAAATTCACTTGGAAAATTAAGAGACCCAGAATACCCAAAGCAATCCTTAGTAAGAAAACTGAAGCAGGAGGTATCACAAAACAAGACCTTAAAATATACTATGGAGTTATAGTAATAACAATAGCATAGTACTGACACCAAGACAGACTTGTAGAAAACTGATATGTAGACCAATGGTACCAAATAGAACCTACATAAATGCAGTTATCTCATACTAGACAAAAGTGCCAAAAACATTCACTGGAGAAAAGATAGTCTATTCAACAAATGATGCTGGGGAAAATGGAAAGCTAAATGTAACAAAATGAAATTAAACCTTTATCTCTCACCCTGCATGAAGCTCAACTCACAGTGAGTCAAAGATGTAGGTACTACAACAGAGACCTTATGACTAGTAGAAGAAAAAGTAGGACCAAATCTCCACCATGTCAGCTTAGGACCTGACTTCCTTAACCATATTCCTAAAGTTCAAGAAGTAAAATCAAGAATCAATAAATGGGATGCAATCAAACTAAAAAACTTTTTCTCAGCAAAGGAAACAATCAAGAATGTGAAGAGAGAGCCTAAAGAATGGGAGAAAATCTTTACCACACACACCTCAGATGGAGCATTAATCTCCAGAGTATATAAAGAACTCAAAAAATCTCAACACCAAAAAATAAATAAATAATATTAACCCAATTGGTAAATGGGTCAAGGAACTGAATAGGCACTTCACAGAAGAGGAAATACAATCAATCAACAAACATGAAAAAATGTTCAATCTCTCTAGTAATTAAAGAAAAGCAAATCAAAACTACTCTAAGATATCATCTCACTCCAGTAAGAATGGCAATCAAAAGAATGCAAGCAACAATAACTGTTGGCAAGGATTTGGGAGAAAATATACACTCATACATTGCTGATGGGACTACGGATTGGTGAAACCATTATGGAAAGCAGTATGGAGATTCCTCAGAAAACTTGGAATGGAACCACCATTTGACCCAGTTATCCCACTCTTCAATTTACACCCAAAGGACTTATATTCAACATACTACACTGATGCAGCCACATCAATATTTATAGCAGCTCAATTCACAATAGCTAGATTATGGAACCAATCTAGATGCCCTTCAACAGATGAATGGTTAAAGAAAATATGGTACATATGCAATGGAATATCACTCAGCATTAAAGAAGAATTAAATTATTTGCAGGTAAATGGATGGAGCTGGAGAATATCATGCTGAAATAATTCAAATGCAAAAAACAAATTCTTCCCCCTCTCCTCTTTCTCTTTGTTCCTCTTGCTTTCTTTTCTGTTCCCTCTCTTACCTGTCAAACCTGTCCTTGTTGTCAGTCTCCCCTGCTCTTGGCAGGTCAGGCAGCTTAGCAGGACATCATGGTGTCATGAGTGGAATGGGGAGGGAGTCCCTGCTTCCTCTCCACTGAAATCCCAGAGTGAGTGTGGCCATGGTCATCCAGTTACATCTAGGAACCCATATTCTATGGTACTTAAAATTTGTCCCTTTAAGCAAAATGACATGTCCTGCTTTAGTATTCTAATGTGTACTGACTGATGAATTAGTATTCAACTAAATTTATTATCCCCTGTTTAGTTAAAGTGATTTGTATTGTAAAAAAAAAAAAAAAAGGCTGAATGTTTTCCCTGATAAAGCAGATGCTAATCCACAATGGTGGTGGTGGTGAAGAATGAAGGAATTTTGGATTATGCAAAGGAGAGTGAGTGGAAGGGAGGAGGTGTGACAATGGGAAGGAAAGTGGAATGATATGGAAAATATTACCCAATATACATGTATGATTACACTACAGGTGTTACTCTGCACCATGTTCAGTCAGAGGAAGGAGAAGTTGTACTCCCACATTTATGTACAATATTATCTAAATGCATTCTACTGTCATGTATAACTAATTAGAACAAATAAAAATGTGCATTTTTTAAAAACTGTCATCAATGTAACACATGCCTTGTAAAGCTTTTACACTGCTTTTGAACAAAGGGTTCATACTTGGCAATTCATATTTTCTAGAAAAATGATAAGCTGATCTCACCCTATTCAATATAAGTTGCATGGGCATTTTAACTACAATCAAGTGTAACCTGAAATTGTTGAATTTTCTTCTCAGGTCAGCATTAACTCAGGGTTGGTTGGCAATTAGATAACACTTCTTATGGCAAAAGAGATGGTTCAGAAGATTTTTTATGATTAATTTGACTAATTTGGCACATTTCCCCCTATATCATTACATGGTTGCATACTGAAGGGAATGAGGTTGAGGGAAGGGCTCTCCTTTGGAGTCTGTTAATGGGACACACAACCTAATAGTTTGATCAATACTCCATGGATCTTTAGGGTTACAATCTGCCACTGACACATTAAAGAAACTTACTCTTTTTATTGTACTTTGCCAAGTGCAGAATAGTCAGACAATGTTGTTTTTCTATTGCTTAATTGTTTTGTTGTGAATGGTTTGTCCAAAGAACCTGTATCTAATAATGTGCAGAATGTCTCTATACAATGTATTATCTAGGTTTGGGTTTTGTGATTCATTATTGTTTCATGAGTTTTGATTGTTCTATAAATAAAAAGGAGTGTGATATCAACCTGTGAGCATCTGCCTTGTCCTTCTAGAGGATAGCATAGTCAATCTACTGGTGGGTAAATGGAAGTAATTTCTTAAAACTAAACCTGTGTTAAAATTATATCCTGAAGTTACTTAAGTAATCATTTCCTTTATTCTGTTCAAATAATTGACTTTATAACTTTAAGATTCTACCTTGCCACAATTTTAGAGATGCACCATTTCTAATTCGTCAAAGTCCAGTCTCAAAATGAAGAACATTTTTACTTCTAGAGACAGGCAAAATCTAAAATATTGGTATTGTTTAGACCATTTAATTAGCTATGCTATAACTTAATGAAACTCACAAAGAACATATTTATTCAGTGAAAACACTTGGAAAATACCACTACCTAAACAACTGCTGCCTCTACAGGAAGATCAAGTGTAGATGATGACAAAGAAAAAAGAGTCTGCCTTGAAGCCGAGTCTCTCCACTCCGCCTATTCTGCAGTCTCTACAGTGCTTTTACTGTGCTGTTACTAGTATCATCTACTTTTAAATACATTCTAGACATTTATTGCTAAGGTTAAAATAAAAAAGGTTATTTATTATTTCTAAATGGTTGGGTATTTCACATCTATTTGAACAACACAACAGCACAGTTTGTTCTTACATGAACAGTATGGAATTATTCACTTATGTAGATAATCAAAATAATATGCCAGAAAATGCAAACTGGAGAGACAAAGGGAACACTTTGCAAAAATCCACTGAGCTTATGAATTGTTCACTCATTTTCTTTCATTTTTTTTTTCTTTTTCTTTTTTTTTTTTTTTTTTTTCTAGTACCAGGGATTGAACTCAAGGGCACTTAGTCACTGAACCACATGCCCAGTCCTTTTTGCATTTTATTTAGAGACAGAGTCTCACTGAGTTGCTTAGGGCCCCGCTAAGTTGCTGAGGCTATCTTTGAATTTGCAATTCTCCTACCTCAACTTCCTGAGCCTCTTGGATTCCAGGTGTGCACCACAGTGCCTGGCTCATTTTCTTGATATATTACATATCAATGCAAGTCCTACAGTTATATACTGGCAACGAAAACAATGTGAATTGGAAAAAAAAATTCTTGGTAACTAAAATTGAATGCCTACAAATAAGTCTACAAAGTACTCACAAAGTATGTGCATGTATGTGCAAAACATGAAAACTACACATATTACTAAAAGTTTAGTAAGATCTAAATAAATTGAGTACTATGTCACATGTCACATTCATATAATGAAAGCTTGTTTTATAATGATTCCAGATGTCCTTCAATAGATCTTAAGATTCAACGCAATTCTAGTCAAAACCCCAGCAAGCAGTAGTTCAACCTACTATACAGACATACCAATTATGTGAACATATGCAGAGAGCAATGGATTTTTTTTTGTTTTTGATTATTGAATATTAAACATGCATTCCTTTTGTTTTAAGAAAATCTTGAATTGGAGTTAAAATACAGCATGTCTTCATAAAAATTCTTGTACAATTCAGTTAAAAAGCATTGGCAAAGAACAAAGAATCATTACAAAAATTGTTTGCAATTTTTTAACCACTTCTGTGGTGTCTCAGAATTTATGCACATACCCTAAATAGTGTCTGTGACTTTATGAAACTTTTTGCAATCAACTTTAGAAGACTGAGCACAAATATTTTCAACATATATCACACAGTAGAATAAAACAATAAAGAAAAGTCTTTTGTTTGAAATGTCAAATCCAGATTATTTATCCAACATAGCTGTTAACATCATCTATCACAATAAAAACTTGCTTTTCATTATCTAGTTGAAACTCTTCTTTGACAGATATAAGTTAAAAATATCTATACTGCTAGTTTGAATGTTTATTTTTAATTATTGTTTTATTTTTAAATTTTTTACAGACTGCATGTTGATTCACTGTACACAAAAGGGGTACATCATTTCGTTTCTATGGTTGGAATTGGAGAATATCATGCTAAGTGAAATAAGCCAATCCCAAAAAACCAAAGGCCAAATGTTTATCCTGATAAATGAATGATGATATATAATGAGGGTGGAGAGGTTGGGGGGTGAGAGAAGAATGGAGGAACTTTAGATTATGTAGAGGGAAGTGAGAGGGGAAATATGGAAAATGGTGGAATGAGACAGGCATCATTACCCTATGTACATGTATGATTACACAAAAGGTATGAAGCTACATTGTGAACAATGGATATTTTTAATCAGAAAGATTACATTTGTTGTAGGTGAAATATATGATCATGTATCTAAACTGATTTTATGATAGAAGAGATGACTGTCTCTTCATTTTCCTCTCTATTTCATGTAAGTAGTTTCATGACAAGAATTTCTACAATTGTTGCTTCATTTCTGTAGTTTAAGAGTTTTCGTTTTGCCACTAATTTTTAATGCCTACTCAAATTCTACAACCTTAGAACTGTAACTTTTTAAACAGCAACAACAATTCATAGTTATCAAAATCATTTCAAAGCAAAACTTTTATGAAGGAATAGGAAAGTAGGGGAGTAGGGTGGAAAGTGTTGATTATGAGCTGAAAATTTGCAATAATAGTAAAGGAACTAAAATGCTGGTGCACTGAAGATCAACTTTGACTTTTTTAACTATTTTATCCAATGACAATGTTTTCTGACATCCATTAATAATAATTGTGGAATGTGTTATTAGTATATTGTTCTTCTCCCTCTTGTCAATCTCAAAGCATGAAAAGGAAGCAAGTTACTTTTGTGGTAAAAGTGGAATTTGTCATTTCACTGTCACAAACCTATTAAAGAAAACTCACGTGTATTCATATAACATAATATTTTTAGCATTCATATTTGATGATGTTGTCTTTTGACTCTTCTTAGAATCAAGAGTACATACTTGTCCAGTTTACTCCTTTGTAAGCACTATTTATTGATTCATATCAATACTACTGCTATACCCTTACACATCCTTAGTCATTTGCTCAATGGAATACATATAATTATAATTCAACCACCATTTATTTATAGAATACCTTATTGTTCTGGACAATACCATGCAGAACAGGAATGCTCAATAAAAAGAACAACATCTATCTGTACAAACACACACATACATACACACATATACTTGTTTTCTGGTATACGCACATATACATGTATATATGTATATTAAAAATTATAAATGCTTGTAAAGGTTAATTGGGGTCCAGCTATAAAGGTTAAGGGGACAGCGGATAAAGAGGCAAGTATATGGGATGGCATACAGCAAAAGTGGCTTCTGTGGGAAAGCCAGTTCAGTTTTATTGTCTATTCCAGGATTATATCAAGTTTACATTAGGTTACAAAGTGCAATTAGCTTTGTGCATGTGCAGATCATATAACTTGTTTGCTTCTCAGAGTCCACTAGTACTAAATGTTTTTATAATAAGATAATATCTCCAGGCCTCAAGAACAGAGGAGTTGCAAAGTGTTTTTAAACCATTCAAATAGAAGGCCTTATCTTCCTGAGGGATTTGCTCATTCAAAGGACATTTGCTCCTCTGTACACTGACTGGCCTGAAACCTCTACAAATGCTGAAATACTTATTATTAGTTGGATATATGAACTCTAAATGAATATAGGGAATATATTATAATTATATACTATGTAGACATAGCACATTATCTAAATGAGTCCTGTGAAATTTAAAAAATAGAAGAAATCATGAAAAAATAAACACTGAAGACAACTTCCTAGATTCAACAATTATAAGTTGTCCAAAATGCACTGAAATGGATAAATCATTTAAAGTTGTACCTAGACATAGCTTTGTATAAATTTAGAACATTAAGTTACAAAAAATATTTTTTAGAAAAAAAAGCATAAATAATATCATTTAGAAAAGACTGGAAATGACTAGCATTATTTATGATACTAAGAATATCATCTTTTCAGTGTTCCTCTGCTTTTAGTACTCAACTGATGTATGTTTAGCTGTGTAATGAATAACATGCACTTTGTTGGGAAATATAAATAAATTTTAATGTTTCAGGTTTTACACCTAATTATAAGGCAAAACTCAGTTGTTAGTGCTATAAAACAGAATCTAACTATTAATTAATATGAAGATATACAATAAAAGGTCTATAGAAAAGGACTCAATTGAGAACACACACTAACATCTTTACCTTTCCTAGAAAAAGTAATTATCAACATTTTGTGAATAAATACATATTATGTAAAACTCATAAATATAATAAAGCATGAAGCAGAATAACCACATATAATTAAGTAAATATTAAATTTGGAGATGGGGTAGGAAACAATGGAGATGTAAATCTGATGCATCCTTATCTATTATATGTGCTGATGTGAAACTTTAAGAAATATTCAAGCCTATTGCTAAATTATGGATGTAACAATCCTGAAGATGTGTGTGGGCTAAGGGAGAAGTTCTTGCTTCTAATAAGAAGTACTCATGGATTCTCTTTGTAAAATGAATGTTACATCTTACAAAAAAAATTTTTGAATACTTTTTATCAAATCATAATCTCAAGTCTTCTGGTTTCAAGTGCACAATTATAATCATAGATCACGTCTTTTTGATCAGTATAAATTAAGAATGTTAAGAGTAATAAGTTATTTGGTTTTTACTGTAAAAAAATTCAGTAATAGTGCTCACACTGCATTTTAAATTGTTATATTTGACATATTTAAAAATTAGTAGTTTTTCACAAAAAAATGTATATTTTAAGAGCAGTAGAATCTAGTCCTATAAATATCTATATTACTTCTTATAGAATTACTTCTTGAAATTTCATTTAATCAGGAAAATATAGCTTGAATTTTTCATCTTCCATTTTTAATTTTTTTATCCAAATAATTCAACAACTTGGTGTTTCAAGGTCTACAATAATTCTTTACCAACCTATCTGTAAGATACTGTTGACAAATAAACTTAGTGTCTGGATTGAAATATATAGGATTACTTTTGTGCATTTATTTATTTCTTTGATAGCATTGTATAAATGACCAAAATTTATTTCAAAAATATAAGGTTTCTTTTTCTCTAGCACACAGGCACATACAAAATAAGTTAAGGTGCTTGGAAATGAACAAAACTGTAGTATGATTCAAGCACTGAATACATTCCAAGTAGTTCCATATCTGTAAAAACAATTTATTGTTATAACAACATTATGAAGTAAATCAGTTTATGGTCTGACCATTACAATTGAACAGGAAAAAGAAATTATATCAATAGCAGTGTAATTGGTATTGACATCAAGCAGTCTGTTTTCCAAAATCTGAAAGCTGTGACAATAATAAAAATAACTTCAACATCTGAGTGTTTTACATATATCATCTCATTTTATCCTACTAGAGCAATGCTGTATTGCAGTTTGTAAGCTGATGAAATACCTCCCAGAAATAAGGAAGAGAAATAAGGTCAAAATGAGCTCAGTAGGTAATCTAAACCTGAATAACCCCCTTGTGAATTTCTGTTTCCTAGTGTCATATACTTATTGATAGATCCTTTTGAATATAATGAGAAAAGTAAATTAAAATTCCTTTTCCACAGGCTGCAATGTGCCTTCACTGTTTGAAACAGGATTCTGCATTAGCTCCAGCTAATGCACCCATGGCATAAGGACTCCGAATTTAAAAACAACATATTCTAGAGAAAACAATAGTATTTGAGGGGAAAAGGACTTCAGTAAAAATGAACCACCCCAAAATCAATTGGATTAGTGTTTTGTGACTTATAATATATTGGCTTCTTTTAGGACAGATTTCATCCATTTCAAGTCATTTGTTCAGCCTTGGAAATATAAGCATTTTGTGCCATTGTTTTCTAAAGGGCAGATCATGCCTTTTCTATTTGGTATAGTATTTTCAAAATGTCACAAAATGGCAGAGAGTAAAGAATCCTGGAGAACAAGAGAAACAAGTTTTACATATTTAATTACCAAAGAGACAGCAGAAAAAGTATTCTCAAGGCTTTTCAAGTGTTTGTGTCTAAAATAAGCATGACTTTCATTTATGCATATATTAAATAGAAGACAATCTCTTGATTACCTATGTGCACATAGCATATGTAAGATTTGTATGACCATAAACATTTAGAAATAATTTCTGAATGAAAACATAATTAGAATTAAAATTGTTTCTAATTATTGCTTCTCTATCATTTTGTCCTTGATCTATTAAGACAGATCATAATAACAGATATAACCTAAAATTAGCAGATTGAATTCTTTGGGAAAACTTTTACCTTTCTTCTTCTTACTGAGAAATACCATTTTTTCCAGTGATCTATCTATTCTCATCCTTCCCAATAGAGTCATGCAAATTTTTTTATGATATCCAGATTTTAAGACCATCTAGTATCCAGAAACATCACACTGCTAGACACTTGTTCAATTATCATGTCACATGTAACATATATATCAATGGCCCAAGATGAACTTTTTATTTCTGCTGCTTACTTTTCACTCTTCTTTTGAAGTCAGGGGTCTGTTGGTGACATAATCAGTAACTTTTAAACTGAGGACCTTGAAGACATCATTCCTTCAGTTATTTCCATCACTTTCTTGTGTAACCAATCTGTAGATTCCGTCTGAAATACTCATTTTCTTCTTTAATACTCTACCAATACGTACACTCTTTTCCATCTCCTGGTTAGAATTTTGTACTATCCTGTAAACAGTGAATTTTAAATTTCTATAACACATACTTAAATATCTTACAACTCACCACTACTTTCCTTCCACATCAATGCATATATTTTCTGCAAATTGGAACTATGCCACAATAGTTACAGTCTTTCCTCTCTAACTTACCTCTGCTCCTATGTTACTATGCAAATACCTTTGCCTGACCCCCCCCCCAAAATTATCAAAATATGGTTCCAATCAGGTTCTTACTTATCTTTTTCTGCTTCACACACATACCTCAAACATTATGGTCCTAATAAACTCCTCACCCATCATCAATTGCATAATCTGTTTTATGATTGTTTTTTACATGTCTTCCTTTGCCTGAAGTGGGATTTCTCCCTTCTTCATCTAACAACTATCTCAAGTTTTAAGTTTAATTTTTTATTCCATTTACTCTTCCTATTGGTTTATCACAATGTTGTTTGAAGTAAAACTATTTTGAATTTTTACAGGAAATTTCCAAGCATATTGAAATATGTTTCTTTTCTTCTTAAATCATTTGAATCAATAGTGTACCACTGAGAGTTCAACCAGAGGAGCAGAACCCGTAGAGGATACAGATATAAAGAGATCTTCTATGACAGATGTGCTTATGAGATTTTGGAGGCTGACTAATGACCCTTGAAATCCATAGGGAAAGTTGTCAGGAACAGAAGCTCAGGAGTGAGTCAGAATCCCAAGGGCACAGGCTGCCGCTTGTGTCCATAAGCAGTCAATGTCACAAAACTTGGGAACTGCCCCTTCATGCTGATTCCTTCTCTGAATGAAGACCTCCCCACAATTTTATCTGTGAAATTTTGCGTGAAGTCGGCTTTCATTTTGGAACCATTCTGCCTAGACTCCTGCTTCCCATGCACGGAAACCCCTTCCAGTGTCACCACCAGCATGACCAAACTCTCAGATTCAGCGAGGGGTGAAGGGGGTTGGAAAATAAAGATTCACAAACACAGATCTGGAAGATGAAGCTGGGATCAGGTGGAGCTCTGCTCTCTGATGGAGATGCAGATCTAAAGAGTTACGCCAGCAAAGGTTATCAGGTTAAAGTCCATGCAACCATTTTTCTTTGTATTCAGGAATGTTACAGAAACTAGGACATCCTATGTAGCTTTTCTGTAGTTGCAGTCCACAGTTGGGAAGTGCAACGTTAGGAGCTTTGTGTAGCTCTCAAGAAAGGCCATTGTTTACAGTTACTGTAAGGCAGGCAGGAACTGGAGAAGCAGAGCTGGTGAAAACTTGTGGTTGTCTAGCATAAAAATTCCTTCCTTCCCAGGAGCTATGTGCCTGAGATCAAGGTCAGAGCTGATAGAACTCTTGCACAGAGCTTCCTCATGCAGGGCATTGCCACAGCAGTTAAGCATCCTGTGCCCTTGCACAGAAGCATTCCCAGGCACGGGACGTGCCACAGTCATGAGGTCATCAGTGACCCCCAGTCTCAGTCACTGCTCTCCCATCCTCTGTCACCACTCTCTACATTCCAGAGCCCTTTGATAATATTCAAAATCACCCTTGCACATTGCATGCATCTAGTTCATCTTGGGAGCCATGCAGGTGCCATCTACACTTTGCATGGATCTTGGCAAGCTGCTCGCTGCCTCTGTAGCTTCCTTAGGCCCAGACATGAATAACTGACTTGCTCTGGCACACCTAATGGCTTTAATTCTGAATTATTAATTAATAGAAGGGAAAAGATAGAAAGAGAAAGTGATTCTATCAACTTGATGGTTAAATATTTTTGTATTTGTTGAGAGTTTGGACAAATTCTCTTGAAATTACTATATTCACTTTTAACAAACCAATATTCACTTTTAAATATTATAGTAATTATTGAACAAGGGAGTTACTACCCTCTCTTTATGCTGTCATATATTTTAGTTTAATATTATAAACTTCACAATACTTTGCTGTCTTGCTTTAAAACACCAGTAATCCTTTAAATAAAAGTATATTAATACATAATAAATAAATATACTAGTGAATAAGTATAATATAAATAAATATATAATAAATAAAATAAAAGTATATGAATATATTATTTTATAATAAGTATTTCTGTGTTCCCACACAATTTACCCTTCCTGGTATTCATTCTATCCTGGACCATCTAGCATAACTTTTCCTTAATTTGGAGACCTTCCCTCAGTTTTTCTGGTGTAGATAGGCAGGCAGGAAATTATTTCAGCTTTTAACCTGAAAGTCTGTTTATTTGATATTTATAATTAAAAATGCTTTTCTTGAATAAAAGTCTTTTGTTTCACATTTTCTTTTCTCCTTATCATCTATCATATAAAATCTTGACAGTTTACTAGGAAAATGTAAAATTGAGCAGAAACCTACTATCTATAGCTCAAGCTGGGAGGGTACATTTGAAATTTAACCAAAATATGTTTGAGATTTGTAAGAAATATGTTTCTGATTAAGACCAGCAGAGGTACTGTCTGAGGTCAAACCTTTTTCCTAATCTGTAATTCCATCCTGATAGAATTTTTGGGTGGTGTTAAAAACTAAAGGAATAAAGTTTAGTAATTTATATTTGTGTTAGAAATACTGGGGTGCTAAAATACACGGAATCAAAAATGTGCTCAGAAGTAACCTGGCAAAGCAAACTTTATTTTTGCAGTAAGGCGTGCAACTCTACAAAATCCAGCAAGCAACCACACTTGGGCAGAGAGTCTGCTCATTTTTAGCCCTAAAGCAAACTGCCCCAAGCTCTGATAGGAGGAGCTATGGATTACAACCTATGCAATTGGCTAATTTTAAAATTTGGGAGGGCAAAGAGAAGGGCTATAGTTAAAATGGCTCCCATTGAACCTTACATCCCAATTAAGGCTAAATACTATATTCTGAAAATGGACCACCATTGTATTTCTCACATTTGCTACACCATTTCTAGATTCAAAATTCTACCTTAAAAATTAAAAAAAAAAAAAAAAAGGACTTCCAACTTGCAAAGCTCTAGTGCATTTTTATTTCAATATTCCAGATGGGCTTTGGAATGTGTCACTTGATGAACAATAAAATTAAGATTCTATTAGTAAAAATAACAGTACTATTTAGTCTGCAAAAGGGAAAGCTCTGGGTATCACAGCAAGTTTATTCTTTGTTAATGTTTTCATTAGTGCATTATAATTATATGTAATAGTGAGATTCATTTCATATAATCATAATATATATATGGAATGTAATTTGATCCATTCCAGTCTCCATTGCTTCCTCTTTCCCTATCCTCCTCCTTCATCCTGTTCTCCTTTCTGTGCTACAATGGTCTTCCTGCAATTTGTTTAATCATTTTTAATCGATGTTTTATAGATATACATAAAGATAATATTCCAACTTCTTTTTTATACGTATAAAATTATTATTTTTTTTATCCTTGACCTCACATGGAGGCTGGAAATTTAATTTAAAACAAAAGTAAATGTACCTTGCCAAAAATAAATTTTGTTTTTTCTCAGGTGACATTATTTTTTTTCTTTTTCTTTTTTTAATTGTAAACAAATGGAATACATATTTCTCTGTTTTTTCATGGAGTCAAGGCATACCATTTGTGTAATCATAAATTTACATAGGGTAATGTTGTTTGATTCATTCTGTTTTTTTTTCCTTCCCCCCACCCCTCCCACCCCTCTTTTCCCTCTATACAGTCCTTCCTTCCTTCATTCTTGCCACCCTCCTTAACCCTAACCCTAAACCTAACCCTAACCCTAACGCTAACCCCTCCCACCCCCCATTATATGTCCTCATTCCCTTATCAGCGAGATCACTCGTCTTTTAGTTTTTTGAGATTTGCTTATCTCACTTAGCATGATATTCTCCAATTTCATCCATTTGCCTGCAAATGTCATAATTTTATCATTCTTCATGGCGGAGTAATATTCCATTGTATATATATATGCCATAGTTTCTTTATCCATTCATCAACTGAAGGGCATCTAGGTTGGTTCCACAATCTGGCTATGGTGAATTGAGCAGCAATGAACATTGATGTGGCTGTATCTCTGTAGTATGATGATTTTAAGTCCTTTGGGTATAGGCCGAGGAGTGGGATAGCTAGGTCAGATGGTAGGTCCATTACAAGTTTTCTAAGGAATCTCCACGCTGCTTTCCAGAGTGGCTACACTAAATTGCAGTACCACCAGTAATGTATGAGTGTACCTTTTTCCCCACATCCTCTCCAACACCTATTGTTGCTTGTGTTCTTGATAATCGCCATTCTAATTGGGGTGAGATGGAATCTTAGGGTAGTTTTGATTTGCATTTCTCTTATTACTAGAGATGTTGAACATTTTTTCATATATCTGTTGATTGCTTGTACATCTTCTGTGAAGTGTCTGTTCATTTACTTAGCCCATTTGTTGATTGGATTATTTGTATTCTTGCTGTAGAGTTTTTGAGTTCTTTATATATTCTGGAAATTAGTACTCTATCTGAAGTATGAGTGGCAAAGATTTTCTCCCACTCTGTAGGCTCTCTCTTCACTTTACTGATAGTTTCCTTTGCTGAGAGAAAGCTTTTTAGTTTGAATCTATCCCAGTTATTGATTCTTGCTTTTATTTCTTGTGCTATGGGAGTCCTGTTAAGGAAGTCTGATCCTAAGCCGACATGTTGAAGATTCGGACCTACTTTTTCTTCTATAAGATGTAGGGTCTCTGGTCTGAATCCAAGGCCCTTGATCCATTTTGAGTTGAGTTTTGTGCAGGGTGAGAGATAGGGGATTAGTTTCATTCTGTTGCATATGGATTTCCAGTTTTCCCAGCACCATTTGTTGAAGAGGCTATCTTTTCTCCATTGCATATTTTTGGACCCTTTGTCTACTATGAGAAAATTGTATTTATTTGGGTTTGTGTCCATGTCCTCTATTCTGTACCATTGATCTACCTGTCTATTTTGGTACCAATACCATGCCATTTTTGTTACTATTGCTTTGTAGTAGAGTTGAAGATCTGGTATTGCAATACCCCCTGCTTCACTCTTTCTACTGAGGATTGCTTTAGCTATTCTGGATTTTTTATTCTTCCAGATGAATTTCATAATTGCTTGCTCTATTTTTGTAAGGTACATCATTGGGATTTTAATTGGAATTGCATTGAATCTGTATAGCACTTTAGGTAGTATGGCCTTTTTGACAATATTAATTCTGCCTATCCAAGAACATGGGAGATCTTTCCATCTTCTAAGATTTTCTTTAATTTCTTTCTTTAGTGTTCTGTAGTTCTCATTGTAGAGGTCTTTCACCTCTTTTGTGAGATTGATTCCCAAGTATTTTATTTTTTTCGAGGCTATTGTGAATGGGGTAGTTTTCCTAACTTCTCTTTCTGAAGATTCATCACTTATGTATAAAAATGCATTGGATTTATGAGCATTGATCTTGTAACCTGCTACTTTACTGAATTCATTTATGAGTTCTAAAAGTTTTCTGGTGGAATTTCCAGGTTCCTCTAAATATATAATCATGTCATCAACAAACAGGGATAGTTTGAGTTCTTCTTTTCCAATTTCGTATCCCTTTAATTTCTTTGGTTTGTCTAATTGCTCTGGCTAGAGTTTCAAGGACGATGTTGAATAGAAGTGGTGAAAGAGGGCATTCCCCTGAAAAGGGGAATGCTTTCAGTTTTTCACCATTTAGAATGATATTGGACATGGACTTAGTGTAGATGGCCTTTACAATGTTAAGGAATGTTCCCACTATCCCAATTTTTTCTAGTGTTTTGAGCATGAAGGGATGCTGTATTTTATCAAATGCTTTTTCTGCATCTATCAAAATAATCATGTGACTCTTAACTTTAAGTCTGTTGATATGGTGAATGACATTTATTGATTTCCAGATGTTGAACCAACCTTGCATCCCTGGGATAAAACCCACTTGATCGTGGTGCACTATCTTTTATATATATATATATATATATATATATATATATATACATATATATATATATATATATATATATATGTATATATATATATATATATATATATATATATATACATTTTTTTTTGGAAACGGGGCATGTGATTTATTGCTGTAATGTAGTAAAGTTACACTCTCCCAAATCACTGAATGTTTTGCTGTAGGGTTAAAACCCCATCTTGGGCTGGGGTTGTGGCTCAGTGGTTGAGTGCTTGCCTAGTGTGTGTGAGGCACTGGGTTCGATTCTCAGTACATCTGTGTTGTGTTCCCAGGTTGTGCATCTGTGCTGTATTCCTAGGTTGTGCATCTGTGTTCCCAGGTTGTTCATCTGTGTTCCTAGGCTGTGCATCTGTGTTGTGTTCCCAGGTTGTGGATCTGTGTTGTGTTCCTAGGTTGTGCATCTGTGTTGTGTTCCCAGGTTGTGCATCTGTGTTGTGTTCCCAGGTTGTGCATCTGTGTTGTGTTCCTAGGTTGTGCATCTGTGTTCCTGAAGGTCATTGGCTGGCACTCTTCTTATTGTGTGGGTTTGGGTCTCAAAATGAGTTTGGAGCTTCCCCTTTCTGTTTTCTGGAAAATCTGCGTGAGGCTGGTGGTGTTTCCCTGGGAATGGACTGAGGCTGCTGCCTTCCTGGACGGAGGTTCTTGGCAGTTGGCTGGCTGCCGGGGGAGGTGAAGGCTCTTCAGACTTGCTCTTGCCTGCCAGCTTGCAGGTGAAGGTCTGAGTTGTCAAGTCTGGTCCGGTGCCCCTGCCCTCCTCCTGTTGCTCCCTTACTGTCCACAGGATCTTCGACAATGTCCTGGGGTCCCTCTCACTACTCTGAGCTGCCTTCTCCTTCCTTCATTGACTAGTCTATGAGGAATCTGTCAAACTCTCTGTCCTCTTCAGGGACGTGACTTCTGGGTCCATAGACTTAATCGTCCCCCTGTTGATGGTCTGTCATCTTCCACCACTTGTTCTGGACTTGTGTGTGTAAGTGTGTGTGTGTGCACGTGTGTGCACACATGCGCGTGTGTATTCCTGGGGATTGAATTCAGGGGTGCTCTGTCACTGAGATGCATTCCCAGTCTTTTCTATTTTTATTTTAGAGTCAGGGTATCACTTGAGGGAGGATCGCTGGTCTTGAACTTGTGATCCTCCTGCCTCAGTCTCCTGAGTCTCCTGAGTCACTGCATGGCTGTTCCATGTACTCTTAATTTAGACTGTGTGTTTATTCCTCCCTTCCTTCTTCCTTTGACTTGAATTTATGCCTCTTTTTCTGACATGCCCCTAGCATCGGGGTGAAGGTTTGAATTGTGGATTTCGGCTCTTTCTCAGTATGGCGGTTGGCTTCCCTCTGAGCACAGAGGCTCCCCGGCCCTCCTGCTGCTAGTGTTCCTGTGTGTTGCCACTGGTCAGTTAAAGGACTTCTCTAATCTCCTTGTGAGTTCTTTCACCCCTAGTTATTTAGAAGTATATTATTTAATTTTCAAATGTTTGGAAAGTATTAGATATATTTCTATTATAGATAGATATCTATTTTTAGACGTCTCTATGGGTTTCTGATTGACTTCTGCTGTGATCAGGAAACATATCGTCCAGGATTCCAATGCCCTAGATTTATTAAGAATCATCTGATGGCAATAGCACGTGCTGTGCTTGGTGGGTGTCCTGAGTCTCAGCTGGGGCCCCGGGGTCAGGTGTCTACATCAGCACTGACCTTCTGTCTTCTTGTCCTCTCAGCTACTGGCAGCAGAGCAGACGTGTCCAGTGTGGCTGTGAATTTGTCCATTTCTTCATCCGGTTTATCTGTTTTGCTTTGTGTGTGCAGCACTCTGATGATCAAAGGCCTGCACATTTAGGATTCTGGGGTCTTTCTTGTCAGTAGAGGCCCCAGTCTCTGGTCCTGTGACCAGTGAATTGTCATCACACGGTGTTATTTGGGAAAAAGTCCCACAGAGGTGGGAGGAAGCACGGTGCAGCTGGACGTACACAGAATGAGGACTGAGGAGGATCTGCACACAGCACTCAGCGTGCCGGGGGACAGAGGAGGATGTGCCGGGCTCCCCTCAGCCAGCAACACTGACTGGTGCGTCCTTTGTGCTGGCGTGCCACCAGGCGGGGAGGGCAGTCCTGGCAGGAGAGACCTTCAGCAGGGACCCTGCTTCTGCACGTCTGCCCCCGCAATCCTCGCTGGCCCCGCACACATGGTTCTGTGTGCTCTGTGAGGGCCAAGTATGTGACAGACACCGGCTTTAGGAAGAACGTCCTGACCAGTGGTCCTCACGACGACACCCGGTTGGGGAAGGAAAGCCTGGAAGTTGCACAGTTTACTAATTTGCCATCGTGTCGCAGCTGGGAAGGACAGGCCCCGGGCTGCCACCAGCTCTGGGGCACCCAAAGCCCAGGCCTGTGGTGCTGATGACACTTCCACCTCGTTTCTAGAAGCTCCCGTCTTCCCTCCCCTCTTCTACCTAAGCCTCCCTGCCACTCTCACACATGGCTCCAGAGGGCAGCTGCCCCTCAGGAATGGTCCAGGTCCCCGGGACAGGAGCAGCTCAGGAGCCTGTCTACCACAGGGGCGGCCCTCCCAGGCCGTGGGGCAGCCATTCCTTGGGAGTCAGTGGGCCTGGCTTCCCCATGTCCACCTTGGCCAGTCCCACCAAGGGTCAGATGGGACGTTTGGGTGGGGTTTATATTTATATTTATATATATATATATTTTTTTTTTAATATATTTTTGTATGCAATTTGCTAAAATTTTGTTGAGAATTTTTGCGTGGATGTTCATTAAGGATATTGGTATGAAATTTTCTTTCCTCCATGTGACTCTGTCTGGTTTAGGTATCAGGGTGATATTGGCGTCATAGAACGAGTTTGGTAGGGTTCCCTCCTCTTCTATTTCATGGAATACTTTGAGGAGTATTGGAATGAGCTCTTCTTTAAAGGTTTTGTAGAACTCGGCTGAGAACCCATCTGGTCCTGGACTTTTCTTTGTTGGTAGGCTTTTGATGACTTCTTCTATTTCATTGCTTGAAATTGATTTACTTAAGTTGTGTATATCCTCCTCTTAGTTTAGGTAATTCATATGTCTCTAGGAATTTGTTGATGTCTTCGAGGTTTTCTGTTTTGTTGGAGTATAGATTTTCAAAATAGCTTCTAATTATGTTTTGTATTTCACTCGTGTCTGTTGTGATATTTCCTTGTTCATTCCGAATTTTAGTAATTTGAGTTTTCTCCCTCTTCTCTTTGTTAGTGTGGTTAAGGGTTTATCAATTTTGTTTATTTTTTCAAAGAAACAACTATTTATTTTGTTAATTTTTCCGATTGTTTCTTTTGTTTCAATTTCGTTGATTTCGGCTCTGATATTAACTGTTTCCTGTCTTCTACTACTTTTGGTGTTGGTCTGCTCTTCTTTTTCTAGGGCTTTGAGCTGTAGTGTTAACTCGTTTGTTGATTTTTACTTTTGTTGAATGCGCCCCATGAACTAAATCTTCCTCTAAGTACTGCTTTCATAGTGTCCCAGAGATTTTGATATGATGTATCTTTGTTCTCGTTTACTTCTAAGAATTTTTTTATTTCCCTCCTGATGTCTTCTGTTATCCATTCATCATATAATAGCGTATTATTTAATCTCTAGGTATTGGAGAAGTTTCTGTTTTTATTTTGTCATTTATTTCTAATTTCAATCCATTATGATCTGATAGAATACAAGGTAGTATCTCTATCTTCTTGTATTTGCTAACAGTAGCTTTGAGGCATAAAATATGGTCTATTTTAGAGAAGGATCCATGTGCAGCTGAGAAGAAAGTGTATTAGTTCTTGGTTGGATGGTATATTCTATATATGTCCGTTAAGTCTAAATTGTTGATTGTGTTATTGAGATCTATGGTTTCTTTATTCAATTTTTGTTTGGAGGATCTATCCAGTGGTGAAAGAGGTGTGTTAAAATTGCCTAGTATTATTGTGTTGTGGTCTATTTGATTTCTGGAATTAAGAAGGATTTGTTTGACGTACATGGATGAGCCAATGTTCAGGGCATAGATATTTATGATTGTGATGTCTTGCTGATTTATGCTTCCCTTAAGCAGTATGTAATGTTCTTCTTTATCCCTTCTGACTAGTTTTGGCTTAAAGTCCACATTATCTGAAATGAGGATGGATACTCCAGCTTTTTTGCTGTGTCTGTGTGCATAGTATGTTTTTTCCCATCCTTCACCTTTAGTCTATGGGTATCTCTTTCAATGACATGAGTCTCTTGCACGCAGCATATTGTTGGATTTTTCTTTTTAATCCAATCTGCCAGTCAATGTCTGTTGATTGATGAGTTCAGGCCATTAACATTCAGGGTTATTATTGTGATATGGTTTGTATTCTCAGTCATTTGACTCATTTTTGGTTTTGAACATGATTTGGTTTCTCCTTTATTTGGCTATTCCTTTAGGCTAGTTCCTCGTGTTGCTGATTTGCACCATTGTTTTCATCTCTTCCTCATGGAATATTTTGCTGAGAATGTTCTGTAATGCCGGCTTTCTTTTTGTAAATTCCTTTAGCTTTTGTTTATCATGGAAGGATCTTATTTCATCATCAAATCTGAAAGTAAGTTTTGCTGGGTATAAGATTCTTGGTTGGCATCCATTTTCTTTCAGGGCTTGGTAAATGTTGTTCCAGGTCCTTCTAGCTTTTAGTGTCTGGATTGAAAAATCTGCTGATATTCTTATTGGTTTCCCCCTGAATGTAATTCGATTCTTTTCTCTTGCGGACTTTAAAATTCTGTCTTTATTTTGTATGTTAGGTATTTTCATAATAATGTGCCTTGGTGTGGGTCTGTTGTAATTTTGTATATTTGGAGTCCTATAATCCTCTTGTACTTGGTTTTCCATTTCATTCTTCATATTTGGGAAATTTTCTGATATTATTTCATTGAATAGATTGTTCATTCCTTTGGTTTGTTTCTCTAAGCCTTGCTCAATCCCAATAATTCTTAAATTTGGCCTTTTTATGATATCCCAAAATTCTTGTAGATTCTGTTCATGATTTCTTAACATCTTCTCTGTTTGGTCAACTTTGTTTTCAAGATTAAATATTTTGTCTTCAGTGTCTGAGGTTCTGTCTTCCAGGTGTTCTATCCTATTGGTTATACTTCTATGGAGTTTTTAACTTGGTTTATTGTTTCCTTCATTTCAAGGATTTCTGTTTTTTTTTTTTTTTTTTCAGTATCTCTAACTCTTTATTGAAATAATCTCTTGCTTCCTGTGTTTGCTCTTTTAACTGTTGATTGGTGCGATCATTTAATGCCTGCATTTGCTCTTTCATCTCCTCGTTTGCTTCCCTGATTGTTTTAATTATGTACATTCTGAACTCCCTTTCTGACATTTCTTCTGCTGTGCTGTCATTGGGTTTTATTGATATAGTATCTAGGTTGGTTTGGGACATTTTCTTCCCTTGTTTTCTCATATTGGTCAGATGTCGGTTGGACTCTGAGATATTGCAGATTTCCTCTATTGGCTTATGGTGTCCCTGTAGATTTCCAGTATATCACCTCCCAGCCTTCAGTAGCCTGAAGTCTTGGAGGAACTTGATAATGCAGTGTTTCCAAAGAAAGCTGCCCCTAGCTTGCTACTGGGTCCAGGACTTGGAGCTGGCTCTGTGCAGAAAGGCTCTCACTGGGCAGTCTGCTCCAAGAAGCTGGCCATGAAAGGAGCCTGCCGCTGGAAGGAGCAGGGCTGCTTGGGGAAGTCCCTGGTTGTCCTTTCCTGGTCCCTGAAGCTGCCTGGAGGCTGGAACTCGCCACTGGCTCTGGGATATGGAGCTGGTTCTGTGCAGAAAGGCTCTCACTGGGGGTCCTGCTCCGAGAAGCTGGCCATGTGGAAGGAGCCCACCACCAGAGGGAGCAGGGCTACCTGGGAAAGACTCTAGCTGCCCTGCCCTGCTCTGAGAAGCCGCCCCTGTCTGGGTCTACCGCCTGGGCCAAGCTTCATCTGGTGGGGGAGACTCACCCCGTGGCTCTATTTTAGTCCAAGTCTCTCAATGCCTCCCCTTCTTGAATCCTGGGTTCTGGAGTGAAGGAGATGCAGTCACCCTCTAGTCTACCATCTTGGATCGCCCCGTGGAAAGAGCCTGCCGCCAGAGGGAGCAGGGCTGCTTCGAGAAGTCTCTGGCTGCCCTGCCCTGGTCCCAGAGGCTGCCTGCGGGCCGGAGATTTCCACTGGCTCTGGGACATGTGGCTGGCTCTGTGTAGAAAGGCTCTCACTGGGTGGTCTGCTCCGAGAAGCTGGCCATGAAAGGAGCCTATTGCCGGAGTGAGCAGGGCTGCTTCCGTATAAAGTTATTAAAAGGTAACAATATATTCATCAAAAATCTTCCAGTTCTTGTAGTGAACTCAGAAAATTTAGGGATTTTTAATGTTTAGGAATATTACTATGAAATAATAGAGAAAATTTAACTATGGAAGAAAAATATTCTAAAAGTAAATGCCTTTGAAATGAAATGAACTAATACATATTTCCTTCACAAGGAGGCACACATCACAGAAGTGTTACAGGAAACTCACTGATTAGGTGATCATAGAAAATACCATTTAAATTCTTCATGTGCAATTCTAACCATTATGAAAGGGACAATTAATGAACTGTGTGCAAAAAGAACAAAGTTGAATGCAACTAAAACAGCATATTACTATGGCTACACATAAATTAGGGATCTTTCATTTCACAAATGGGTGTATATTCAATGGCAAAACATTATATTTTAAATATTATGATTTGTTAACTTAAATAATACTTTCTTCAGTCTTTAGTAGTAACCCGCACTCTGTAAAAGATGTTCTGAGATTTTTTTTTCTTGAAGTGTTGTTCTTCAGAAATAATTTAAATGTGAAAAATATGTAATATTTCAGATTAAAAATGATGCAGTGTTTTCACAAATATTTTATTCCATGAATTTGAAAATCTGTACATTGATAATAGTAAAACTGATGTTCAACTTTATACATAATCTTGAAACTTTACTAGAAAAATGTAAAAATGCTTATTAGTTATTTTTTGTGAAATATAATTCTTTGTATAAAATTGAAATACATACAAAATTAAGATCATTTATACAAAAAACAAAATGAATACTTTCATATAAAACTAATAGTTGAAAAGAAGAACATAGAACTTCATAGATTTGAAGCAATTCAATTAATTCCTTAAATCTCAATTTTAAATCATACATGAACAGGAAGAAATATTTCCTTACAATAGGAATACATGTAACAATAACATAAACTATTTTAAAATCAGTATTAGCCATAAATGATTACAAAATATCATTATTATTAACTGCTTGCTTGCCACTGGGTACTTTCATTTATAATTCAATAAATACAATTTAAAAGGAAAAAATTTAAAGTTAAGCTTAGAATGTACTATAAAAATATGGAAGGGTGGCATTTAAAACATAATGAAAATATTGACATGGGACATTAGTTGACAATTAAAGGAAAAAAATAGAAAAAAATTACATTTTATATAAAACATTTAGAAATTGATCTCATTTAATATCTAAGTATATTGAAAAATATTACCACCGAAAATACAAAACATTTTCAAATAACTACAATTATATCTATGGCAAATATTTAGAATTTAATATTTTTTCATGTTCCTGTATCACATTTATAAAATAAATATGAAAACAATGTCACTCTTAATTTTGATTTAGCAAAATGAACCCCAGTGTATTAAATAAAAAATGAAGATATAAATGAGTAAAACACATACAGGCATATTTGCAACACATATAAAAATATTTAACATCAATATTTATTTAAAAATTTGCATAAACTCAATTTAAATTTCTATCCCTCTTGATGTGCTAAGCTGCCTAACTTTTACCTGTTTCATAGTTCGAGTCCAAGGCACTCTTAAGTGGAGATCTTAATTGTCTCCACAAGTGCACACACTTAAAATGTGAGTCCAGGACTCAGCGCTCCATTCTAAATAAATGGAAAAGGAGTGAGTACTCCTGTGGGTTTTTAGGCTAGGTTAGTCCTGCACAATCTGAGGAAGCTTCTGGACTGGCAGGATACGGACTTCTGGACAACAACCAAAATATATTACCTTCAGAAAAAGATGAACATAGATTAGATTTCAACTATTTCTGCAAATGATTTCTCAAGTAAGAGACTGGTATGAGACCAAAGACAAGCATAGACATAAGAAAATAAAATCCACATCTATAAGACTGAACAGAAGTAGTCCTGCCTTGGTTTCCAATTTGGAAATATCATACACAAAATTTAGAAGAATTATGTTTACAAATTACAAATAAATAAAAATAATATAGGAAATATCTTTAAGAATTAATACCAAAAAATTTTATAAATAATAATTTTAACTACTTGAAAGGAAAAATATAACTAAAATCAAGAACACAATACTGACAATTAATGATAGTTTAAATAGAAGATGGGACTAACTAAATATAACTTTAAAGACTATGACCATTTTGAAACAATTATTTTAGAAAATAGTGATAGTCTTCTCTTGTATGTTGTTATGAATATATTGTTTATGTTTGTGTATGTGTCATTACATATGTTAAGTATAAATTTTATATAGCAATCTTTAAACATGCAAGAGAATTTTTTTCCAAATATACAATGCATATATGAAAGCAAAAAAGACTAAAATGCAAAATGCACTACATTTGTGAAGAGTTTGTTATTTCAAACAGCTATAAAATGGAGATTATAACTTACTAAGGAAGCAAGAAAACTAAGAAAATATATTGCATATGCATATCACTAATACTTGTTTCCCTTGTCAAAATGCATGATTCTGTGGTGAAAGAAGTAGTATAAATACTGAGATGTAGAATTTCATAGAGTATAGTCTTATGTTTCTGATCAAGCTGGTAAAGAATTCAGATACGTTATACATCTGGGAATTTTATGAAAGTCCAGCTATTAATTGTGCTTGTTACCAACCACATTATTCTTCCTGCTGCTTTGTCTAACAAGTTTTGTGACTATTAACTTGTTGGTCATTATGATAACTGTCATTATCAAAGGTGTCATGACCCATATTTGTGAGCTGATTTTTCATAGTAGAAAGGATATTTTAAAACATGTTTCATGAATATATTTTCTGATATTCTCTTCTCATGTTTTCTTTCTTCTAGCACCAACACTTCTGTAAAAACAGCCTGAGATATCAATGTGTTGGTGACTTTCATTATATATATAAAATAAACCATATTCTCATCACTTATTTATGAACCTAGAATGTAATTTCTCTTGACATTATGGACATTTCATAAAAACTTCCATTAAAATATTTGTTGGTCATCCTATTTCTCAAAAGTAAAAATAAAATATTGAACTCCTTGAAATAGTTGATTACTGAATATTTTTAAAATCCACAGAATTCCTCATTTTTTCTGTTTTCTGAAAGCAGCAATGTGTGTACTGTAGACTAACTATTCATCATATGTAAATAGGTATTTTACTTAAGTTTCTGCAAATTTATGAAATAATACAAATCTTTCCACTTTAATAGTTTCATGGAATTAATATTTTTTTGTTTCTGCTATTAAGAATCTAATTATGTACAAATTTTAAGTAATAAAAATTCTTATTTGATTTCTAAACAAAATCATGAGAAGATAATAAGGTTATCTACTGTTCCACTGTTTCTGATTTACACAGGGTTATTGCACTGAAAGGGAATACCTAAATATAACTTTAAAGACTATGACCATGTAGTTCCTTAGAGCAGTGCAGTGTGTGTGTGCAGGTGCTCACACACATGCAAGACAAAGGGGGCAAGAAGGGGTAGGCAAGGTTTGAATAGAGATAAGTTTGATGAATCAAAATGTTAAAATGTAGTATTCTATAACTAGCTCTACAATGGTGATATTTTCTCTTTGTAATATCTTCACTAAAAAATAATAATCAAATTGAAAAGTATCAAGCATCATAGGCAAATTAGTATAGTTAATATAGTTGTTCTATATTTATTTATTGGTGCATATTAATTATACAGAATAGTGGGTTTCACTGTGGCATATTCACACATTCGTGTAACAAGATTTGATGAATATTACTGCCCAATACCTCCTAATTTTTTCTCCCCTCCTTGGTTCTCTTCTTCTACCCTAATTGTTGCTCTTCAACTTTTATGGCATTTCTTTTTTCTTTACTCTTTTTTTTCATCTAGCATCCACATGAAAGAGAAAATACATGGCACTTGGATTTTTGTGTCTGTCTTATTTTCCTAAAGGTGATGCTCCCCAGTTCGATTCACTTTCCTGCAAATGATATAATTTCATTCTTCTTTATGACATTGGTGTTTTCCACATTTTTCTTTATTCATTCATCTGTTTGCAAATATCTAAACTGATTTCATAATTTGACTTTCGTGAACTGAGCTACAAACAGACATGCACGTATCCCCAAAGTATTCTGACTTAATTCTTCAGAATAAATAACAAGGAGTGTTATAGCTGGATCATATTACTTTTAAACAGACTAACTTAGGCTTTTACAGTGTAGCCAAGGTGGTTTTAAGTGACTCAGGAAGGCAATGAGCTAGAGTGCCTTTCCCAATGTACTTCCAAGGACAAAGTTAAAAAGGCTTAATCAAAACTGAAATGACACTAAAAAGAGTGTAGTCAGATTTCAGGAAATATTTCTTGCTGAACAAAGATATTAGTATTCCCTCTTTATGGAGCTTCATAGAGCCTCAGGATAAGTAAGACAGATAACACCAGTTTCAGGGAATAATTACCATAGTGAGCAATCTGAGAACACTTTATGATAGTTGAGATCAGATGGGACACTCACACCAAGTCAGAACCATAATATAAACTATATTAGGGAAAGAGTACAGAGTTACTTATTTTAACATTCTTATTACTATGTTAGTTAGACAGACATGGGAATTGCTAACAAAACTTAATCTAATATAGCTCTGTATAGAAACAAGTATTAAGAGTATGACTTTCAAGTCGGATGTGTCAAGTTTTGAAACTCAGTTCCATCAAGCTGGGTGTTCTTACAAGGTCATTTACCTACTCCATTCCTCTTAAATTCCAGAGTAAATGTGAAAATTAAATAAATCATAAAAACTGCTTAAAATGTTACTTGACACATCATAAATACTGAATGCTTTTTGTCCATATACTGTATAGCTAAATTTACTCATCATTATACTAGTAATTTTATATAAAATAGTTAATACTATACTATGTTAAATTGTGTAGGCTAAGCACCAGTATAATATCCACTGAAATTACAGAAATACCAAAAAGTGAGTCAAAGTATATTCATGTGACTTGTTCAAATCATACAGCTAAAAAGTGTCAAAGCTAGGATTTGAACTTACATCTTGACTCAATATATTTGTATGTTTAGATTTAAACATTTAATCATACTACATGTTATTTTGAGAATTATAAAGAATAGTGCATGAAGAGATAGATTGATCGATAGACAGACCAACAGACAGGCCTACAGGGGCAAAACAGTTTAGAGAATAAGGAAGTTTGAGAAAAGAAAAACAGTATTGTGGAATTCATACTCCTCCTGCAACTAACAGTCTCCCTCCATGAATTTAAAGATCTTACTTACAAAAGCATATTTTCAAACTGCAAAAAATTAGAGAGTGCTATATTTTCCATTTTGTAGCCCTAACTAATAATTTTATTTTCCTTCCTTTATAGTTCATAGTGACGATTTTGGTTATTTGGACAAGAGTAACTAGAAAGCACTGATATCACCATTAAATTACTTGACAGTTGCTGTAGATTAATACAAATGTCCTTCCTCTAAGGACATGATTCTGAATATCTAACACCAGGAATTAAAAGCTAAGAATTGTGTAAGATCTATAGGAGAAAATATAAAAGAAAACTGTATAAACTCCCTTGGTATTAAAAAATGGCATTATCACTCAGTTAAAGAATTTTACTCTATCAGAATAAGAAATGAATTTCATTTCTGTTCCAATTGATGATATTAGGATGATATTACATTAATAGGCATGAACAAGAATGAAATTTTATTTAGGTTTTCATTTATGTTTCCCATATTGAAGTGTAATATTCTACAATAATCCAATAGAGAAGAAATTTCCAAGAGTGAATGATAAAAAAGATTATCAAACTAGTATTTAATGTTTATGAAACAATGAATCATTAGATCTTTTATGCAGTTATTCATTAACATAATCTGAATATCTTTTCTTAAAATTTGGGTTATTGTCATTGTCATAATATTGAAAACACATATCATATAAACCTTATGTTCAAGGCATATAAATCTTATGACAATTCCAACGTTAATCACAAACTCAGTTTTTGTGATCATTTATTCATTTTATTGTGGGTTTTGGAGGTTTTTGTTTGTTTGGACATCCCAAGTATACGCTCATTTGCCTGAAACACTAAATAACACTCACAGAATTGTGCATATTTAAACAACAAGTTATACACTCATCCTTTTTTACTTATTTGTCTATTTACCTGTCAGTCATCTACCTATCTGCCTTTTAATATACTTATTTTGGATTGGCGAAGCCTTTTAATATGAAAAAATAATTTATGACACAGTTTAGCATATCTTTAAAAATATCTAAAAATATCTGTAAAAGAAATTCATTCCTGTTTTACAGGAAACAGACATAAGAATGTTGAAGGGAACTATGTTTAGATGAGGAAAAAAGTGAAAAACATTCAAATACCTACTAAAAGGAGAGTGGATGCATAAACTATGATGTATTCTATATTTTATGTTAATTATTATGAATGAATAATAGCAAAATAAATCTTAAAATTGTAATATTGTGTTTCACATATATTGTCCTTTTTATTTAAAGGCTAAACTAATTTAAATGTAAACCATATACTTTTTAAGTATATATGTGAATGCCATAAGTTGTAGTTTTTTTAAAAAAAGCAAAATAAGAAAAATTACTCTTATTACCTTGTGGATAATGGTTTTAGTTAAGTTTGGGTGGGGTGAAGAAACATATAGTAGATATATTTATATTCCCCTCTTACTCCTAAGGACCCAGGACCTTTGCTTGTATATGCGTGCATGTGTAACACAATAGTTTTATGTCTTCTTATTACATTATTAAAATAGCTAACAGAGAAACATATTATGCATAGATAGATGATCAGAGTATGTTTGTATTAGAAGTGATAATTTCATTCTCTGAACACCTAACATGTACATATATATGGACCGCAGACACACATATACACTCAATACCAGTTAATACTAAGAACATATTCAAAACAAATGTGAACCAAAAACACAAAATGGGATTTATCATTATGAGAACTGTTAGTATGGTTAAGTACAGAATGTTTAAACAATGCATTTGACAAAAAAAGAAAAAAGATCCTTCTGAATTGTGAAATGTTTCTGGACCATGTCTTACATTGAAATTATGAAAATAAAAATTTCTTTTAGCTAATTTTTAAAATTAGATGTTCAAAGGGTACCCTTATATCCATAATATAACAGTAATAATCCATTTTACAACAAGCTGTATTGGTCAGATTCATAGTAGTGTATTGATGATTTTGCCACTAGCGTGTTTAACTGGTCTGTTTTAATTTATGTTATTTCCATTTTTTTACAAATGTGCTGAACTTGACAAATATACCCTCATTTTTAAGGCATTTTTTAATCAAGTGCATCACTCTCAAATACTCAATCCTCTCTCATGGGAGCAATTAGGTTGCATGGCCTTTCTTAGGCATGCAATATATAACTGGCTTCAAACATATGTCTTTCCTTTATAGCTTAGAGCACAATAAAATGTAGAAAAATGTTTTATATAGGGTACAATGTCCTTTAATTAACAGAAGACACTATAAACTACCACACATCAGAAACATGGATAAGCAGTTAACCACTTTAATTGGGCATTTGGGATTTAGACAGTTTTTAATTGAAACTCACATTAACTTATATTTATTCAAAATGGACACTGATTTTTTTTCAAATTAGTCAAATCTTTTCTGGTTTGATTAAGGGAAAATAAAAATAAGCAACCAGATTTATCTTGCATGGCAGCAAAAATAAAGCACAAAATAAATCATGTCACACATATTTGTATGAATTCTCTTTTTTACTATTTGCTTGAATTCACAGAGAAGCATTCAATTTCCTTTAACCTTGTTACTATATTATTTCCTAAATAAGTTGACATTTATTTTAAAGTCATTACCATATGAATAACTGTTACAAAAGTAATTTCAAAAATATTCAAAACAGATTTCTTTAAAATAAATAAAAAACATTACAGCAAACATGCAAATGTATATGAATGGTATCTTTTCAAGTTGTATAAAAATACTATAACAGAGGAATATTGCATAATAGAATAAACACTGCAAATATAACATGAGAAACTGTAGACAAGTTGGAAAATACCTCTGCAATGATTTCATTTGTCTGTGTTCTTGTTCATTTTACTAGTTTTAGAAAATCCATATCTTTATGACATTACATACTAATGTAATTATGGTTTGTAATTATGGTATGTAATTATGGTTTCCATAATGTTTTTATGTTAGAACCTTATTATTATTGTGACAGTATTTGGAGGTGACAATTTGGTAGGTCATGAGGATGGAGCTCCCATGAGTGGGATCCATGGTCTTACACAAGAGGCCTAGTAGCTCTTTTTCCCTTTCTACATTGTGAGGACCCAGCTGTCTTTGAACCAGGCACTGGTCCTCACCTCAATTTTTTATCACCTTGTTCTTGAACTCCAAAATATCCAGAACTGAGAAAAATAAACTTGGTCTACCCAGTCTATGGTATTGTGTTATACAATCTCTAACTGAGAAATTGTTACTAAAAAGTGAAATTGTTGCCATAATAATTACCTAAAAAGGTGAAAATCGTTTTTCAACATGCAATGTTGATTCTAATGAGGAAGCTAAGAAAAGAGAGCTATATAAAAAAAAAAAAAAAGGCTTTAATTGTTTTAGAAAATACGTAACTCATCCTGAACAGAATATTGGTAAGAATATGGTTGGTAAAGTTCATTATGACAAGGTCTCAAATGGAACTTAGGAATATATGGAGAAAAGAAAATCCTGGATATAACATAGAACTTAGCTGAATCTGTGTTTGTGTTATAGCGTTTTGTTCAAGTTAGAACGTGTGAGCAATAAAATGAGATATTCTGCTGAGGAAGTTTCTAAGTAAAGGGTTCACAGTGTAGCCTGAACTCTCTCCTTTGGGCTTGAAGTGAAATGAGAGAACAGAGATGGAAAATAAGGAATGGTTATTGTAAAGGAAAGTACAAATTAAAAATTTTAAAAATTCTCAGCTGATACATGCAAAAAAAGAGAACTAATGTTATTAGTTAGCCAGACAACACAAGCCGGGAGTTATTCCAAATAATGAAAGAACAATCCTGAAGGCAATTCAGAAATCTCTTCCCCGCTAAGCCCAGAGTATAGGAGTCCTGGGAACAGAATAAGTTCAAAGGAGATATGGCAATGCCTGTTGGAACCCCAATGTGTGCTCTTTAGCAATATCACACATTTGGGTTCCACTCTCTACACTGGTGCCACTTGATCAGATTGTCCCAGACATAGTTTTATCAGTCTCTGGCTCAGGTCACACTCGGCAGAGCTTTATGGTCTCAGATGCCTTGACTTAGATTTCAAAGGATGATGCCTCCAGACTGGGCTACGGGCTCAAGACCCCAGCCGTAAGACTTTCCAGGACTAGGGAACGAACTGCCTCAAAGGTGACACTACCTACGTCTACGGGAAGAGAAATGTCCAGAAGATGGGAACTTAACCACTTTCCGGCAAAGCTTCAGAGCAGGCTACTACTCTAATGGTTCCAGAAGGAAGGACCTCTGCACCATTCATTATGGAAGGCTGGTAATTAAGCCAAAAGAAAAATTTTCTTCAGCCTTAATGTCCAATGCTATTTGCCTCAATGAATTTTTTACTTGTTCAGGAATTGTTACTCTCCCTTCTTTCCTATTTCTCCATTTTGAAGTAGAAATGACTATCTTAACCCTGTTTCACCATTGTGTCTTGGAGATTAATAATTTGTTTGATTTCCCAGTCTCACAGGTGGGCAGGAATTTACCTCAGGTGATACCTTGAGTCTTGCCTGAATCTGTTTTAGGTGACGTTTATTTGAGACATTGGAATTTAGACTTATGACACGAAGCCAGAACTCAACAATTTTGGAACTGTTGGGATGGAATGAATGTATTTTGCATATAAGGAGAGAATAAATTTGACAAAGCAAGGACATAATACAATGGTGTGAATGTTTGTGTCTTCTCAGTGCTCATATACTGAATCCCAGTGCTTTTAATGTGGTCGTACTAGGAGATGGGACCTTTGTGAGCCAATTGTCATGAGGCAAGTGACCCCAATGAGTTGCCTTGCCCTGTCTACAGCAGTGAAGATGGAGGAAGAATCCATCTATGAACAGGGAAAGAGGGTCCCACCAGACACTGAATTTGCCAACACCTTGCTCTCCCTTATCCCCACTTTCAGAAATGTGAGAAGCAAATTTCTGTTCTTTAGACTACCCAGTTTGTAGTACTTTGTCCTAAATAGACTACAGTAGTGCTTTGTCCTGGCTCATTTTGGATTAGTGCAACTGACATTTACTGTCAAATCTTTTTATAAATAGTTTACCTTGGAGAGTGATTTAAATATTTTTCAATGCTGATTATATTACTGAGCTGAGGCCTTCCAGGGAACTGAGGCAGCATGAAGAGTCCCCTTCCAATGCCCTTTTTTGAAATTAGAAAGATTTCAGACATGTTGCTCAGACTTAACAGGCAATGAGTTTATTAGAAGGGATGGGAAAAGGGAAAAGGGGACACTCTCAAGGGAGAGAGTGGCTCCTCTCACAGAGGAGAGGGACAGCATGCCGCTGCTGCACTCCAATTTTACTGCGGATCCCAGAGAAGTTTCCAGAGTCCCACCCAGGTCTACCTCTTGACTTTTGACTGACAGCAAGATGACATCAGATTTTCAAGTCCCCACTTCCCTGACAACTATAGGTCACAGTGGTCCATGCTAACTGGTTTTAATTGGATTCTTAACTATAAATTCTTACATAGTTTATGGTCAGGAGGAATTACCCTTATCTCCCTGAGTTCTGGGATCTGGTCTGTGAAAAGTGTCACAGAAGTCTCCCTCTTCAGGGTAACTTGGGTTCCTCTTATAAACATTATTTACAGCCTACAATTCTCCTGCGGATAACAGGGAGGTTGTGGAAGGGTGTGACATATTCTGTCCATTTAAGCCAGGCAAAGCTACAGGTAAATTGCTTCTTGGAAAATAAAACATATGGGAGTCAGCACAGTTGGCCCATTTAATAGAATTATTCCTTTAACCTCGAATTCTTACCACATGTGTCTGTCCCCTATCAATTAAACTCTATTTTCTTTTCTTGTCTATATATTTTTTTCCTTTTCAGTGGGGGAGTAAAGTATTTGATGATGATACAACAGATAATTTGAAGAAAGAATAAAAGTTACATTTTTAAATCTATGTCCGTGGACCTTTCATTCTTCTGTTCTAGAACTCTAATAATATATACATTTTTAACTCGCAGGTTTTCATTGAATAACATCTCACATGCTGCAGTCTTAGTTAACCACACATCTATCATCTGATATTTAATCTTGGATATGTGATGCTACAACCAGTCTTTATTTATATAAGATTTAGATTTCTTGCTATGTGGATTGTTATAGTAGATTTCCAGAAAGATTGAAATTGAAATGAGACTTTGTGAGAATATGTCTGGTAAAAATAATGGTGAAACAAGAAGCAAAATTTTGCTATAGATAATTTCTCTTATCTCTGCTTAAAACAAATGAATATTTCATTTTTTGACACAGAGTATCCCTGATTGGGACCCTCCATGTGAGGCTAAGTTATTCTGTCAATAATGACACTACCATTTGTCATTTTGGATCACATTTGAAGGGACTTCTTTATACACAACTACACAACTATTTGTATAGTTGCTTGATGGTCTATTCTTTGATGCCAAGTGTCATGTCTTTGCTATTAGTTTGTAACAGACTTAATATAGTAACTACAGATGTGACCCCTGTATCTTCATTTTATGCCTTCAAAACAAATGTTACAAATGCTAAATAGATAGAAATAAGGATTTCTTATTCTGTGGCTCCATGAAAAATTTCCCTGAGAAGAATGTCTCTAACATAAATTCAGGCTTTAATTAGGAGACCATCAGTCTCTTTTATATGTTTTGATGGATTTATGACTCCCACTATGGAAGTGAACCAAACCATGCAAAGCTAATCTTCCTAGCAGAAATAACCCTCTAGAACAGGACAAATGAAAGGCATCTAAGTAATAGAGACTCCCTATGTTCTCCATCAAATGTGTGGGGAAGTGTTAATCAAAGAAAAGTACCATGTAATATTAAACAGAAGCACCCTTTTATATACTGATAATGTTTCAAACTCCTACAGTTTATAGAGGTATGTATGTAGAGTAGACAGTAATTCAATTTTGACACTTAAAGTTTAATTTTCTCAGGATATGTTTGAATGGTGCATTTTTATAATGGTGGCACATTTTTTCTAAGTTTTATAACATAAGAGGCCATAATGGTCTAGCAGGATTGCAGTTTGTTAGCATTTCATATTTATAAATCATGTTATAGAATTTATGAACATTCTATTCTCTTCCCCTACATAATTTTTTTAAGTATCTCTTAAAAGAGCATAAACAGACATTCAAAAAGCAATGAAGTAATTACCATGTGTTGAAAAACAGAACACCCTGTTTAAGATATTGAAATAGTTAAGAGCAGAGGCAAGTTGGAAAATTACACTGAAGGGAATATTTTTAAGTCTGAGGTAAATTTTAGTTGTGTAACTTTATGAATTCTACTACATCTCATTAAACTTCTTTGTTCTGTTTAGTGTCTTCTCCAAATTTGATAATCTCTCTTAACAAAACTCTATGAGTGTTATCTGATATTTCTTTCATATGCTCATAATTGAGGTCAGTGGATAAGCTAAATTTATATATATCTCATTCACTTTATTTGTACCTAGACCTTGATAAATTTAATTAATTAAAATTCCTCTTAGAGACTTTTACTCACAACACAGTTTTAATGTCACAGTGATAGAATTCATTTTCCATGAATAGTTAACATATTATTTACTTATTCCAATTTGTACCACCCAAAGTTATCAGTATTTTGATCTCTACTGACATAAAAGTTATATATATTTTAGACATGTATGCTGTTTGATATCATGTAGTGATGTAATATCACCATGTGACTTTTCTTGCTCAACTTGAGTTGTAAGAAAGTTATTTATCCCTTTGTGTGTGTGTGTGTGTGTGTGTGTGTGTGTGTTTTCATGCAGCGGAGTTTCACATTCTCATCCATCTATGTTTACAGACTGCATTTATGAGAATGAATGATTAATTTTATTATATTTATTAGTTCTATTAACTGATAGAAATAAACACTTTTATTAATGTTGCCAAACTTTATTTTATTTTCCTTAAATTTTATTTTAAGAATTTTTAACTAATACAAAATTTGAAAGAGAATTTGTCACATATTCTGCTTTGTTTTAGTTTTATTTTGCTAAACCATTTCAATGTCAGTCATTTTATTATTCTTTGACCCCACATAATTTAGCATGTTTCTCCTAGGCTCTGGGGGAATAAATTTTTCCACCTAATAGCAATTGAATTATTGTATGCTTTATGTTAAAGATATTATAGAGCTTTCATCAAATAAAAAGTCTATATTTAAATTTCTCAAGTTATTCAGTATTATCATTTGTCCTTTAGTTTTTGTTGCTACTGCTGCAGTTTTCTGCTCCTTCTTCTCTTCCCCCTCCTTCTTCTCATTCCTCTATGAGGTAGATATCCTGTTGCAGATACTACCTAACATTTAAAAGTTGACATTTAAGTCCCTGTAGTCCTGAACGTTCTCAGATTTAACTGCTGCCTTTTACACTTTGTATTTTAATGCATGTAATGAAAATAAAACAAGACAAAACAAATACAGCACCTTCTGAAATTCAACTTGTTTTGTCTAAGAATGAGTCATCATTTAAAAATCCAAATAAGCCTTTACTCCTTAGGAGAAAAGCACACCACTGAAAAGTGATCTTTAATGTCCCTAAGATCAGTGAGATTTGCTGATAATTGACTTCTTTCACCAATGTGGCAGCCATTGAGTTAGCCCTTTTGTATTACTGGAGTTCTTGATGTCAAATGGATCCTAGGCCATGGTACATGTTCTTTCTGCATTCTGCAGGTCCCTCAGGTACAGAAACTTCAGAGAAGGTGAGAAGTCAAAGATGCACTGTGAATACAGTGAGAACTGAATGAGCATTCCATATTTTTTATGAATTTTAATATGTCTTAAAAATAACTGAGAAACAATAATAATTCAATACCCTCAATATTAAATCATCATAAAATGCAATCATGTAGTTATTTTTATCTTGGCACCCTTAGAATTATATACCATTCCTAATGGCATCGGCTCTATTCTTTTGAAAGAAAATGGGATTCTTTTTCATTTTCTGATAATCTCTGATTTTTATATGATAAAAAAGGAGAATTTAGGGCTTCTTGGAGGGAAACTACTGTATCTATGGTAGGTTTTGTTTTCATTATGTTTTTATTAGCATTTTTTCAAGACATATCAGTCATTTTGTTTCTTCATAATTGTTTTATATTTGCATATAAGGATCTTTCTTATTTTTGTTCTGATTTCAAACTAATGTTCCAGAGAGTAAAAACAAATTTGAATCCTCTAATGAAAATTCATGTGAACAATTTGTCATAAGAAGAATAAACATAATGATATTATAGTTCTCCAGAGGGGGCGAAATAGTTCACAATAACGTTAACTTTTTAATAGGGTATTTGAGTTTTCTACACATACTTTATGTAAACTTGGCTGTAAACTTTATTTTCTCATCATTTGAATTGCAGATTCTGTGCTAAGTCAAAATTGAAGATAGTTTGCTGTACAATGTTAAAATCTCTGTTTTCAATGAATGACAGCCCAACTGCCAATCTGAATTGCAGGATGTGTCCTGCTGTGAGCAGCAGGAAGGAGCACACAAGCAAGCAAGCGGATAGGTGCAGAGCTCCTCTAGCACAAAACAATGAAGATTGTCTTTTCTACACTGGCTTCTCATTTAACCTGTTCACCTACTTGACTATTTTATATAAACTACAGGCTATTAATTCAGGATTATAAACGCTTTATGTTTTTTCAGGTAACAGAATGTAATTATTTTATATAATAGTAGCAGGTATAAAAGTAATCTTTGGTTAAATGTTATATGCTATCTTAATATTAACAAAATATATTTTGCCCAAAGACTTAGTGAAGAGACTGTTAACCTGAAAGTTTAAAATGTAAATGGAGAGAGAGAAGATAGTGGCAGAAATGAAACTGGTGGGTTATTGATTGTTGATGCTGGATAGCGGGTACACAAGGATTCACATCTTGTTTTCCTACTTTTGCGTATGTTCGAAATTTTCTATTTTAAAAGAAATGGTTTGAAAATGAGAAAAGATGTTCTGAATCAGTTTACTATAACCTGGAAGTAGCTTAAGAACTCCAGATCAGAGACCAGGTCCTATTTTTAGTGAAAAACTGTGAAGCACCCTTGAAATTTTGACACCAATTTCTGAGTCAAGGATTTTGTTTTAACTGACAATGAAAAATATGCAAAATTATGTGAAAAATAAGTCACTTGGCCTTTAAATGATGCTGTCCAGTGGGGTAATCTTGTTAAAGTAAAGGACAGAAATCTGTGTCTTAAAAGGCACCTATCCTCCTTGATAATAACACACCAGCTGGTCTCTAAGAGATCAGGAGCATGGAGCAGTATCCATACAGCCAGGCAGAGAGAAGAGATAAAAGGGAAGTCATGGACATACAGAAAAAGGGGAAAAACTCTTTTAAAATGTAAAAATTAGCAGGGAAAGTAAGACTGAAGGAACTATAGCTTTTCTTTTCTTTACAGATAGTATATACTGGCTCCATTCTGCCTGTTCTGAAGACTCAAAATAGGGCTATTGAACTATTACAGAGTAGCATTGTGGAAAAATGAATAAACGGAGCTTGAATTATCTGCGTAGAATACTGTGAAGACATACTATTCCACTTTTAAAATACAATATTTCTTTCTAATAAGATTTAAACTGAAATGAAACATCTACTGCTTAGGAAAGATATTTTAAAAATTTGAACCCAAAACATCCTAAAGAAATGTGCTCCAAGAATAAGAATTTCATTTTATCTTTATAGTCTCTATGTTCACTAAACTGCCTGTTTCATGCCAACTGCAAGCAACCTGGCCGACCTAGTCACCCTCAGGCTTAAACCACTTCTTGGCATGTGCTTCTAGAAGAGAGGCATGTCAATTTGAGAGCATACCTGCTGAAGCGGTTAAGCTGAAGGCTAATGTTCCAGTCTTTCCAAGACATCTGCTCACCTTATTAGGAATTTATCTCTCCCTTGCCATGTTAATAGTTGCCACACTTCTGATCAGTATAGCTGCAGGTCCAGCCTACTCAATTTGTGTCTAGGCATCATGACTCCCGTGGTAGTATCCTGGCCGCCTTCCCAGAATGTGTTATTGGTGACCCTGTTGTTCTCTTCTTTAAACACAATGTTAATTATGACTTGTTGGAGCCTCTAATGATATCTGATGACCTTTGAAACATCATATACTCCCTCACTATTCTCCTGACAAACAGATCAAATTCTATGAGATAATGGATAAAGTGTCCCCTACCAAAAAAAAAAAAAATGCCAAATCAGGCCAGGGGAAGCTAAATGGTGCCTTCTGATGGAGTGAGACAGCAGACACTACATTAATGAGAGCTCACACACTTGGGATGGATTGACTTTGGCATTATTCTAAGATAATGGTTCACCCACTACCTCAACTCTAATTAAGATACATCAATTTAAATATGAGCAGGAATCATAAGTCTGAAAAAGAAGGATTCTACAATACTCCTAATTTCATTCTAAGGGGTTTTGGATTTTCACTGGTTTGTAGAATCTCAGGCCTAGGTTAGATTCATTTCATTTTACTTGTTAATTTGATTCAATTTACATCTAGATGCTTTAGATGTCAGAAATAATTTTGGGAAAATATGTTGAATTTTACTTAAGTTCAAAGTCTAACATGGATTTATTTTAAAATATAATATATATATGGTCATGAAAATATGATTTCTTACAAATTATGAATTATAGAATTCAACACAGTAGTATTTTTAAGAGATGTTTTCTTATGTGATAAAAATAAATAAGTGATTTTAGCAAAATATGTATCATCTCATTCAATACTCCTCATGCAGATATTTGTGGTACTTGCTATTGATAAATAAATGACGTTTGTTTTTGGATATCTCTTTCTTGTTATAGAGCAAAACATAAGTTTATTTAACACAAAATATCTTAATTTTTAGTTAAGATATTCAGAGATAATGAAAGATAGCTATTTCATATCATTACTAATTTAAAAGTTATTTGGAGCCTCTCTTTAATTACAGTAAGCAAAAATTTAAACACTAAAAGATATGACTGCTTCACAACATAAAATATAGGTATATTTACCCTTCTTCAAAAACACTGATGATTCTTAATGTGGAACATCACAAACAAAGAATAAATATGTATAAACTTATGGTTTATTATAATTCTGTTAGTATTAATACTTGGACAAATGATCTGTAATATGATTTTATATTAATAAGAATATAATTGATGAATGAATTTATCCAGAAAATGGCATATTCTGAAAATTTTTAAAAAGAATATAAATGAAATTTGGGACATACATAAAAGGAAAAAATAATATAAATAAGATGATTATATTATGTTGCAGTTAAGGACAGTAAGCAGGTTGATAACTTTCCAGAATAAAGAGAAAAGATAAACAAATGAATTTGAAAGACAATAAAACATTGAACTAATAAACATCATCATGCATCCTTCTCTCACCCAGTAACACACTTCTAGTTCAAGGAATCAGTTGTCAGGACCATAATCTTCAGAAGGAACTGACAGTTTCTGTTTTCAGAAAGTTCATAAGCATAGTTAGTTATAGTAGTGCAGCCCTACGAAGCAGCCCCTCAGTCTGGAATACTCACCTTTAAGTTGGCAATCAAGACGTCATTGACCCAAAAAGAAGGGTGGTATTAACTCAGGGTATACCACAGCATCACCAGCCAGAGATTATCCATTTGAAGGATTTCAATGCAACACAAGTAGAAAGGAAATGATCATTTTATATTCTAGTTCTAGCACTTGAATTGAAGGAAAGCAATAGCAATTATGAAGTTTCAAAAGTTAGCTTGTCTCTTTGTGTGTTGGAAACCTTAAATAAAAAGACTTATGTGAGCCAAACAGTGACTCAAGGCATGCAGTCAAACCTAGAGGCCATCATGATAGAGTTTAATGAGACACTCAACTTTTGATGCCATCGGCAAGAGTACCACAAATCAGGTCTTAGATTTAACCAGAAAAATGAAGATTCATAAAGAAAAGAAGACAGAGGTTTGACAGTTTTCTTATAATAAAACCAGGGCTTGAAAGAAAGAGAATAAGAGAGACATTTGAATTGCTCTATGTAGATGCTAAAATGCAAGATCATTTTAATCACTCAGAGCTGGCATTAACAGCACTCAACTCTTAGCCTCTCTTGGCTCCCTTATGTCTAAAATAGCACAGGGGAGGAGAAAAAAGCTTTCCCTGAAACCTCTCTTGTAATACCCATCATTCATTCACCCTGCCCAGACCTTTGTTTCCAGAAAAAATAGCTGGGTTTATATCTCAGTGCATATCAAACAGAAAAATATATTTAACTTACAGAAAAAAAATCTATGTACAGAAACTAAAATCTATGTACCAGTAGAAATATGAAAATTCGCAAGTGTGCAACATAGGCTTTTGGACTGCAGGGTAAGAAATATGAATACAATTGAGCTCATGGATATTTGGTCACTTTCTCTTGAGTAAACTTTTAATATCTTGACAAGAATACTTAGAGTCTTAGTATAGGATTAGGAAGATCTGGAAGCTTGGAAAAAATGGTGATCCATACTAAATGAAACTATAGCAATTTCATACTTGCCAAAGTATTGGGAAAGAGGTAAGAAAACTCAGGAAAAAATCTTAAATGAATTTATTTCTTTTTTTACAAAAGACAGAAATACTCTTCAATAAAGATCGCACTGGTAGGGAGGGCCTGGCCTCAGTAAGGTCAGCGGTGACTGTAGGGAAAGTTGCTTTGGGACTGGATTTCTATATTGCAATGGTGATGTGGGATTCCAGAAAGATAAAAACTAGGTGGCTTCAATTACCTACCTAAGAAGGAAGAAAATAAAACTTTAATGGGAAACAATGCCTGGATGGCCACAAAGATGCCTTACTCCACATGGTCTGTAGTGACTACTAGTACACTATTATGCTCCTGTGGGTAAGACATGTTTGTATGACAGCTCATTGTTTAATGCAAAGCAGAAGAAACTCAAGGAGTTTTATGACTATCAACCTCTAAAATTCTGGTCTTTCAGCAGATTCCAGATTCAATTCACTCTCAGAATTAGTAGCGTTAACTTGAAAAGAACTATTTTCCTAGGACACCCCCTCCATAAATATTCCTCTAATATTTACTACGAAATGATGTTTGTTTACTTAACTACTGTACACTGGGGTATGAGCAATACCTAGTCTTTAGGGTGACTTGACAAAGATACTAGAATCTCCAAGTTTCCACTATGCCCTTCCCTTCCCTCAGTTAGATTTAGAATTTAAGGAGACCAAGTGATAAACATATTCCTGGTCCTAGTACATTTCAGTGAAACTGGGAGCCAAATAAACTTTTCAGCCTTTAAGTTGTTCTTATCAGCCATTTTGGTCACAGTGATGAGACACTAACACAGTTCTTCCCTCCCCTGGAAATAAGATGTTCCTACCTCTGTAGCCTTTTCTGACTAGATGCATAACTTGTACCAATTTATTTAACATTAACTAAAACATCACAAAGACTTTTGATCTATATCAATGATCAGAAGGGCCAAGTGAGTACCTGGCATTTTAATCTCCGGACAGAAACATAAATATGAATTGCTACTAAACCCACAGAGGAATTCACAGATCAGAGGTACTGTCAAAAAGTTATAAAGGTTGTCCCCATTATATCAACATTAATTTCTTGGTCTCAGGGAGTTTCTTCACATTCATGTGCTAATCACTACTTAACTGAATGTGTGTGAGACTGTAGATCTCAGGAGTTCTCTATGTGTGCAAGTCTTCCTTTTTCAATACTCCTCCCCCAAAAAGCTACCTGTCTTGACACCCCTGTTTTAGTCAACTTTTTCACTACTAGGACTAAAAGACCTGATCAGAAAAATTTTAGGGGAGGAAAAATTTATTTAGGGGATCATGGTTTCAGAGGTCTCAATTCATACATACCAGACTATTCCTCGGGGATCAAGGTGAGACTGAACACCATGGTGGAAGAGTGTGTCAAAGGCAGGCAGCTCATATGATGATCAGTAACTCCATTGACCAGATACAAAATATATACCCCAAAGTCACGCCCTCAATACCCTACCTCCTCCAGTCACATCCTAACTGCCATCAGTTACCAATCGATTAATCCCATCAGGTGATCAATTCACAGATTGAGCTAAGACTTTCATAACCCAATCATTTCTTCTCTGTACCTTCTTGCATTATCTCACATGGGAGGTTTTGAGGGACACTTCACATCCAAACCATAACAACTCCTAAGCTCACAATTCCACGTACTTATTCAAGAACTGTTACACTGTACTTGGGTTTCCCTCTTCCTGTGGTATGGCCTGAAAATTTTCTCTAATCAGTAAACCATAACAGTTGTAGTTCTCACCTCATCTCTCACGGATCGCTCCCTTTGATGTCTTTTGATTTTCTTACATGGTTTTTCCATTTTTTCAGTTGTTTCTATTTGAATGATTAGCAGTGTCTTAATTACTTTATCTTGACAGGAAGAGGAAGTCAGTGATAGAGTTGATTTAATGTGAGTGTTCCATGTGGTGGACAATAGCAGTATTTTTTAGTGTCTTGATAACATAACTTTTGCATATGTCTTTAGGAATCTCTGCTGTTTTTGAGAATTACAGTGCCTGCTAAAATATTTCAACTTCAATATCTGCTTATTTACCTCAGGATGTACTTCAAAGATGTTTCCTGAACCGACTGAGCCCACAAATGGAGCATTAGAGAAATAAGAAATTATTGCCTTTCAGAAAGGATAATTAATTATCAGCTAAGGAAAAATTACACAGAATTGCCCAGATTTTGTTCCCATTATGGTTTGGAAGGAAGGTGCCCCCAAAATCTCTTGTGTTTATGCAGGAATGTTCGGAGGTGAAATGATTTGATTATCTGTGCTATAACCTAGTCAATCCACCCTAGTTCAAGTGGACTAACTGGGTGACAACTACAGGTAGATTGGGTGTGACTGGATGGAATAAGTCATTGGGGCTGTGCCCTGGATGAATTCATCATCCTGAACCCCTTCTCCTCTCTCTGCTTCCCAGTCATTGTGACATAAATAGCACTTCTCAGGAATGCACTTCTGCCATGATGTTCTGTCTCACCTTAGGCCCAGAGCAATGAATTTGGCTGACCATGAACTAAACCTCTGAAACTGGGAACCAAATAAACTTTTCATCCTTTAAGTTGTTCTTATTAGCCATTTTGGTCACAGTGATGAGAAGCTAGCACAGTTCTTCCCTCCCCTGGAAATAAGATGTTCTTTAATGATTTACCCAGTTAGTTACATGATCACTGAGATACATAAACCGGGGAAGTTATCTTTCAGGATTACTCAGCTGAGATGCAAGTGGGAAATGAGCAGTTGAGGATCAGCATGCCTGGTCAGGTTTCATGAGTCTCAGGGGAAAGACTCACAAGACATCCTAGGCTTATGGTGTCCCTTGCTGCCTATCTGTAGGTAATAAGCACACTTCATTTAATGTGTATGTGAGTGTTTGGTATCTTCACACCCAGACAAATTGGTAACCAGTGATAGGGAGCCTGTGTCATGTCTACTTGTAAGAGTTTGATTTTTCTTTTTTTTTAGATTCCACATGTAAGTGAGAGTATGTGCTACACATCTTTCTGAGCCTGCTTTATTTCACTTAACATACTATCCTGCAGGTTTATCTATGTTGTTGGAAATGATGAAATGACCTTCCTTTTCAAGACTATATGGTAGCACATTTGTGTTTATATACCATATATTTTAGTAGGTTTGATCAATAAAATTTTCTTAAATAAATCAATGAATTATTAAATAATTTACAAAGCATATGACAATATAAATAAAAATTTATGAGGTGGGTGATAGAATTAGTCTAAACAGTTTTGTACAGTTAGCTACTATCTCAATGTCTATGGTAGATTACAAGAAGAGAGACTAAGATAAAGAGTAACATGTTCAAAAAGACTGGAGATATAGGAAGAAGGAAAACAAATAGCAAGGTGAAGAATTTGAATCTGAATGAAGTATTAATGAGGGTTCATTGAAGATATTTGGATTAAAAAGTGAGTACAGACTGGGCGTGGTGGTGCATACCTATAATCCCAGAAACTTGGGAGGCGGAGTCAGGAGGATTGGGAGTTCAAAGCCAGCCTCAGCAATTTAGTGAATTCCTAAGCATCTTAGTGAGACCCTACCTTTAAATAAAGTATAAAAATGACTGGGGATGTTTCTCAGTGGTTAAGCACCCCTGGGTTCAATCCCCTGGTACCAAAAACAAAGAGCGACTTCAGAAAACTGAAAGGAATAGTGTATAATTATCCATTTTTATTCCTCTGATATTTATAACATTAGATATTTTGGTGTTTTAATGGAAATCCCTCAGTACTGAAATAAAAAAAAATTGTAATACAAACATCCAAAGAAATAGTGCTGTCTATAAATTCCTGTGTTATAATAGATAGAAAAGTGAATGAAATTTATTTATATAACTTCTGTTTTGCTATGATTTACAAAGAAAAAGATAAAAATATGGAGAAAAATAAGTTTCAGAGTATGAAATTAAAATAAGTAAACATAAATAGGTTTTAAGAGATTCCACTATTAATGAGAAAAAGTGATACCCAGGTTAAGCAGTCCTGGGGACTGTGAAAACCATATAAGAAATGTCTCTGAAGCCTACTGCATTTCTCTTCTCACAGGTGAGAATTATAATCTCTCACCTTCTCGAATTCAATCCTAATACCAATAATAGGCAGATAGAATACTCTGTCACCAGTGCTTGGCATTAATGACTGGAATGTGCACTGCATTGGGCAGCACAAATTCTTACAGTCTCTGATCCTTTCCTCTTTTTAAATTTCATCTACCAAATATGCTAAAGCTAATAGGCAAAGGATGAATTACTAGGTCTCCTTTTAACAATTTAAATGAGTTTTCCATTCCTAGAATGTTATTAAGTCAAGTTAATATTATTTCAAGATACTGCACAGAGAAATTTTTTCTTATTGGTTGCTTCTTATTTTGATGTGTGGTTTCACTTACTTATATTACACATCACTTATGATCAGGATAAATGTTAGTATGTACATTGAACTTGAATTCTGAAATGTCAGCAGTGGTACATGTCTGATAGAAAAGAGAAAACAATAAATAATACAATTCTATGTATAGGAAGTAATACTATGTTTAATAAATAAATGAGCCATAAAATACTGATTCAGGAATAAAAGGAAAGGAATTTAAGAGTAAACTCCTTGCTGACTACTGCAAATTAATTGCAGTTGTAAAGAGGAGAACGTGTTCATTTAGAAGTTTCTGTGGTAATTTCTCAAAGAAAAAAGGAAACTTAAATTGTATTGTGTTAGTTGAAATGAAATCAATAAATTAAGGTAGAATGTTATTTTTTTCCTAAGAAACAATCCTGTAGTTTCATTCCCTCAAAAGACAGACACATTAATTTGGTAACTGTGTTAGCTACCTATTCCTTCTATAAAAATTTGCCACAAACTTGGTGGCAAAAAATAATAGAAATTTATTGTTTAATATTTTGGAAAATTTTCAAATAGGTTATGTTGGAATAAAATCAAGGTTTTGGATCAGGATAGTGTCTTTCAGGAGCTTCCAAGAGACACTTGGTTACCTTGTCTTTTCCACCTTCCAGATATTCTATGCATTGCTTGGCTCATACTCCTACATTCTTCTTCAAAGTCAGCAGTGTGGCATCTGCAGATCTCCTTCTGTTCTGATGGCTCTCTCTCTCTCTCTCTCTCTCACTTATAAGAAACCTTATACTAAGGAAAATCCAGGATAATTTCATCCCAATATTAAACTAATCATACATACAAAGTCCCTGTTATTAGGCAAGGTATACACTCAGTTTCCAGGATTAAAAGCTAGATCTTTAAGTTACACATTATTCTGCCTACCACACTGCCATTATTTATCACAAAATACTGAAATTTACAGAAATAAATGTAATCTAAATTAAAGGTTTTGTTCCTCTTCATTGTACTCTATCTTTTCAGAACCAAAATCTGTTTCTTACCTTTTAAAATGTTTAATATGAGACTCTCACAACAGGGGCTTCAAGAAAATTAGAATATAAGATATATCAGCTAAGGTAGAACTTAATTTTCCATGAGTGTATTCATATGATTCTATTACTTTCCAATTATCATGTTTACCTATTTCCATGTCTGTTGAATCATCCTGACAAAGAGGTCACTCACTAAAACCAATATTGCAAAAACAAACCAACAAACAAAAAACAATATTGCCCATTATCTATCCAAATTTTCAAATGATTTAAAGGTATTACTTGAAAAACAACACTAGTTTTTTTTTTTATTTTAGTTTCAGATAAGTGTTTGTTTTTAACAAAGCAGTCTCTTCATATTGAAATAAACATATATTTGACAATTGAAGAAATTTGAATTGTATAAAGTTGGAAAAAATGAATCAAGATATTTATAAGATTATCAACTCAATGACTTTTGTTCTCTTTTTTAGAAATGTCAACACTTTTATTTGAGGGCAAGCAAAGAATGCTTTGTCCATATTTCTCTGGATGTCAAAACACTGAAATGAAAATCTTCCTGACTTTGAAATAACAATTAGTGAAAAGTTCCAACAAAGAGAAGTAAACATTTCATAGTGTACAGTCAAAATTAAGTCAGAACTATTTAAGATAATGTTTTGAAAACAATAAAAGTTATATACATATTCATCCAGTTATACACTTTCGATATAACAAAAGAATGCCAAGTGGATACGTTCTTGCCAGGCTATCATTCTTTTGTTCATAAATTATTTTAACAAACTGGCATTAAGTGCTTGCTTTGTGTCACACATCCTATCCGCTGAGGACAAATATGAAGATCTGGAGTGCTAGCCTGGATAACATGGGCCAAGACAGAAAGATCAATGTACCTCTGTTTTCTCATACAAGAGAAATCAGACCCAAGCTTTGTGAGTCCTTGACAACTTCCCAGAGGAGGAGATGCCTACAATGTTGTGAAGGTACCTTGAGAACTGGTTAGGAGGAGAAGATGGGAAGGGGTCCAGAATGGTCAAGTCAGGAGTCTCATTCTGAGAAGGAGCCTAACACTGGTGACCTACAATACATGCCTCAGTGTTTCAAGCAGAGAGAAGGAAGGAGCAATTTGTCAGATGAAGTTAATGAAGAGGAAAGTCAAAGAACTGGATCCAGAACTGACCACAGAAATGCATGTATGAGGGAATAAGAGTGGGATAGAATCTCTTGATGTGCTATGTCTTTATTCAGAAAGCATCATGATATTTTTATGGAAAATGTATATGTCACTTATGCTATATGGAAGTGAAACGGTGTTTTAGAATGAAGGCAAAAATTATTTAGAGTTAAGATGAATCTTTCAACTTTTATAATCAAATTTTCCCTTTTACAATTGTAAAACTGAATTTATATGGAAGATCTGTCAAAGAAGGAAAACATTTCTCAGTGTTACAAAACATCTGCACTGTTCAATTTTCAGAGATGATATAAAAATCATTCACTTTTACTTACTTTCTTTCACATTTGCATGTAATATCTACATATTTGTTAACCTTATAGATACATACTACCCATGTGTCAAAGTAATTCAGGAGATTAAATATACTTTAGAAATAATTCTCAATGTTTTAGAGATCACTGGGTAATCAGAAATAAAACGACCTAATCCTTAATTTACAACCTTATAGTTTATGGAAGCTAGAACTATAATTTTCACTCCCACACCATACAGGAAACTCAAAATAATACCCATTTGAAGCAAAAAACATATTTTTGACATCTGCCTAGCATTTGTTACCCTACACTTAATCCTATAATTCCAAGAATTTTTGTATGGCATGAACACATTTTCATACCTGTGTTATAAACTTCTCAAAAGTAGTGTTTCTCTAAGATCTAAAAAAATTTTATAGTGTGTGGTTTATAAATGTTCACTGATAGAATGAATTATCTACCTAAATTTATTCTAGATGCACAAGTCAGTAAGTTTCAAACACTGACATTTTATTTCTTAAATTTTCACATTTATTTTCATTAAACCATCAAAACATTTTTGTGAATGCTTTTTCCTATTTAGTATGAATGTCAAAATAGTATATCTGAAATTATCTCTTATTCCTTGTGTTACACTAGAGCATAACTTAAAATAAACATGCTTTTATTAATATATTGAGAATAGAAAAACATAACATTTTGGGGTTGTGATTAGAACTCAGTGGTGGAGTGCTCACCTGACATGTGAGAACCTGGGATTAATTCCTGGTACCTAAAAAAAAAAAAAAAAAAAAAGAGCGAAAAATGATAACCCTTTAAAAAGTAATATATAGGGCATTTCTTAATTTATTTTAAATTGATTAAAACAAACTGGGACTACAATACCCATAACTTTAATTTTGAATAACTAATTCAAAAATTTTCAAAGTCAAAGAATGAAATTCTCTAAATATGTCTAATTCAATTATAAGGTTTAAATCTATATATTTATTATTTAAAAGCTCAAACAATATTTTCTGTACTGTATTTTTACTCTGATATGCCCAAATTATTTTAACCCAGAACTTCAAATAGTTCATTTTGGAAACTTCTATCAGCTACTTGAGTTGTTCTGACCTTTAAAAACCCTTATGTTACTTTCACTGGGCAAGATGTACTTAGCTGTATACAACATTTTTGTTTCACAACCTGTGATTATTTTTTCTTCAGATCCCTATGAGCATCCCATTGTCGCCTAGATTTATGTCACGAAAATTAATTTCAGAGCAATTTAATTTTCTTCCTTTGTCCTGATTCGAAATTTTTTGTCTGGATATTTTTAGTCATTTTTATTTTTAATGGTTGAAAATAATAACACAAATATTGTGGTTTTTCCTTCCACATCTGCTTTTAATTTTAATACTTGGTTTTAAGTGTCGACATTCCTTGTTCCAAATATAGTTTCTATTATCTCTGAAATTACAATTCTTGATAGCTCTCCTAATCGTTCTTGCCTTACTTATTTACATTGCTTATTTGAAAATAATTTTTCTTTTTTCTTAATATTCTCCTTTTCCCTATGTTCTTAGGATAAGTTTTGGAGATGGGCAATGTTTTCCCTGATAAGTAGATGATGATATATAATGGGGGTAGGGGTGTGGCGAGAAGAATGGAGGAACTTTAGATTATGTAGAAGAAAATGAGAGGGAGAGGGGTCTGAAAAATCCTGGAATGAGACAGATGTCATTACCCTATGTACATGTATGATTACATAAACGGTATGATCTACATCATGCACAATCATAGAAATGAAATGATGTACCCCATTAGTGTATAATGAATCAAAATGCAGTCTATAAAAAATAATTAATAATTAATTAGTTAATTTAAAATGTGGCTTTATTCTTAGCATAAGTTATTTTGTCACAATTTCTAAGGAGAATTTATTGCTTATTATTCTTAAGCATTTCACTGTGTAGGATATAACTTTCATATTAACATTAAAAAAACTCAATGAGTACTAAGCTACAGTTAATAGCAGTAAGAAGTTCTGAGGTGCTATGCATAGTAGGGTGACTATAGAAATGTAGCTTATATTTTGAAAAGCTAGAAGAAATATTCTGAAAGTTTCATAATAAAGGGCTAATAAATATTTGAGGAGAAAGATATGTTTAACCTGAATTAAACATTGCAAGCTGTGTATGTGTATAAAAACATCAAATTATCCCATTAAAATATGGATTTTTTTTCTAATTCATACCCAATTTCCTCTTCTTCCCCTTCCCCCCCACTCCATCCCTTCTTTCTATCTGTAGTCCATGCTTTTGTAATCATGCAAAAATGGATTGTAGAACTACAAAGCAATAAAAATATCATGCTGAAAATAAAAACCTAAAATATATAATTTGCATTTTTTATGTATTCCATTAAAAGTAAAATTTTTAAAATTTTCAATATCATCTGATAAAACATTTTAATGTGCTTTGATTTTTTTAAATTCACATAAACAATTTAATGAGCTGAGACATACATGCAAAGTGAAATCTATTTCATCTGAAATATCTAACACAAAAGTACCATTTCTAAGAAAAAAGGATATTAGAAAAGTGCTCAATAACCTCACATCTACTCATCAGCTTCCATTTCACTCAGATTGGAATTCATCCCTAAAGTCTCTCTTTCTCACTCTGCTTCATCCACCCTGGCTTTCCTCCAGGTCTATACCAGCTCAGGGTCTTTGCCCATAATACCAGTTTTTGTTTTTTCCATGGAAGACTTTGCTGTATGGTATCTTTGCATTATTTCTCTACCTCTTTCAGTTTTGTGCTTAAACCTCATTTTCAGTGAGATCCTGTCTGACAACCTATCTAAATTAGATCTCCTTTCTGACCCATAAAAATTGTCATTAATCAGCTCTTTGTCTTATTTATTTTTATTTGGATCATCGTTTTGCACATCTATATCTAATGTACGCATTTCTTTTTGCATTTGTCTCATCCACTGAGATATAAATAATATGAAGTCCTGTTATTATTTTGAATATCCTGTATTTTTCCAATGCTCAAAACAGTTGCTGACATAAGAGGATCTTAATATCTATGAAACAAATGAATGAAATTAATTGTAACATATTTTACAATACTATTCCTGATATTTAATTATTTTTCATTATTCAAAATGAGAGCCCAACATAATTTTATATTACTTTAATTATTTTTAAATGTTTGTGAAAAATGTAATCACTGGCTAAAGCAGTTTTTAATTCTCTAAAACAAATAATTTATGATTTCCCAGTGCCTCACTTAACTGCCAAAGTATATTCATGGTTATATTGTGTATTTTATAAATCTAGAGGACCTCAATAAATTTCTTATCTTCTATACCACAACATAGCAAAGATGTACTTTCTAAATCAAAGCTTTTACTATGTAAGTGGCAAAATAAATCAAGCCATTTACCAATACAACACAAGTTATTGAATCCTTGTGGAAGAAAATGTCACTTCAGTTAGAAACTTCCTTTGTAAACAAGGTCCATCAGGAGAACATTCTACTCACCAAATAAAACCTTTCAGAAGTGCGGAGTGGGTTCATAAATAGTATTTACCCAAAAGAAAATATCATTTTAAGAAAATGATAACTCAGGAAAGTAACAGCTGTCCCGTTATCTTAGTCTTCTGAAAAATAATGATTTGCAATGACGATCTTCTGAATTGGAAATAACATTAATGTGACTTTTTTTAATAAAGAAAAACAACAAAATTTCAGAATAAAGGGAAGAGACAATAACAAATCAAAATCTTTGGTGCTGACTGCAAGATGAATGAATGTCAGGGAGTCATTAATCTTTTTAAACTATCATTTGAAAGGAAATTACATTATCAGATGTGTTTGTAGCAACACTTGTGCTGCACTGATGCAGTGTGAATATAGCACTCATTGGATTCTTTCTTCACCCCAGCAACTTTAATTGCTGCTTCTCATTTTCTTAGTGTGGCTGAAGTCCCTATTCTGATGAAGATGTTATCACATGAAAGGAATATTTTTATATAGCGATGACAAACTGCCCTAATATATCATAGTACAACTATAGTCTAGAGTAGCATTAGTTAGGGCCATAAATAAAGTCCTACTTCTGCTAAAGAACAACAATGACATTAACTGTCCAGTTGGAAAAATAGCTAAGTGAGTATTCCCAAAGGACATCTTAGATGATAAAAAAAGAAAAGGCCAGTCACTTCTCAAAATCCATAACATGAATTCAAAATGTGCTTGTACGACTGTCAAGGACAATATGTTTTCCTCATGTAGGTTTATTGTTTAGATAATACAAGTCAGGAAAAGCACCATTTGTACATGCTTGTTTTAAAACCTATGAAATATGCCTCAGAGAATGCTATTCCTAATCATAAAATCATATACATTTTTGACACAGTAATTCTTCTTTATACATCTTTTTATTTATTTCTTTAAACACAATGTACCAAGTTAAAATAAATGGTGTTATTAATTATACTACCACACATGATTTTTTTTTCAGTTCACAAAATATAGGAAGACCTAATACTAGTGAGCTAAAATAAGTGTTAATGGTCATTCAACTTTCCTTTGATTTAATTTTATTTCTTGTTTAATACTACTTTATATAGGGATAAAATACAGGAATATGAAAATAAAATTTCATGTTGGTATAATATATACTTATTTATTGGCTATCTCAATGAACAAGGATTTTGAGTACACAAAGACAAAAAAGCATTAACCAAAAAGATGAAAAAAATAAAAAGTTAATCTTTTAAACTGAAATAAATCATTAGGACAAAGAAAAATAGAGATGAGGAGAGACAGTTAAGTAACAATACAATTGTGAGAATGAAAATTAAAGAATGGATTAAACTAACATTCACTTTGACTTGAAGGAGACATCATTATTTCATTGGTCATAGTGAAAGGTGAGAATTAGAGATGACTTCGGAAAACCAAATAATTAACCTGTCATAGGAATCTCAAACAATATTGCCATGCATTTCGTGTTGACCATGAAAAGTATGTTGAACAATGTCATCAAAATAATTGTGACAAATTCAAAAATGGATTTTGTATCACTCTTTCTTAATATGATTTTTGATTCCATAAAAAGACTCTACAAAGTTACGTGGGCAGAGCATATGATAATATTCTACTAAATTAATTTTCCATGTGAAAAAATTCTTACAGAAAATTTTAGGGAAAAGGGAAAGTTCTTATACTTCAAATTTTTTTCAGAGTAGCTTCATATTGGTATTTCCATCTATACTTTTAAAAAGCCACTTAGATGATGGTTTTAGATCATGTTCTCTACTAAGAACCTAGAGGAGATACTCTGAGCTTCTAGGTGAGGCAATAATGTTCAAGTGATGGGAGACAAACTTGTTAAATTAAGGTACTGGCTCAGAACTGGGGGAGGGTGAGCTAGCCCAAAGTCTCAGATGGGTTTGGTGAAGAAAATCAACAACATTGTTTCTCACAAAAAAATGTGGATCTAGCTCATGAAGGATTGATTAAAATTATAAACCATAAAGTATAGTTAGGATCATTTTAGTCTGATGATTTCTATGAATTATGCCATTATCAGTTGTTTACAATGAATATTAGTGAAATAAATCAATAATTTCTGCACGGAAATTTAATTTTATGAAATTGCATCTTAATGATTCCTAGAAAAAGTTCATTATAAAGAACACCAGAAAAGGAAATGCAATGTTTGAACAGTTTTATACTGACTAAATGCAGAAAGCACTGAAAAAAGTAATATCACCATTGTATAGTTAATAATGACTTTCAGCATGATTTGTAGCTATGAGTTAAGTTAACTCATAGTTAACTCTATTATCTCCTAGTCAGTGACAAGCACATTTAGGAATAATATACTGCAGTCATCTGTAATGGACAGAAGCAGTTTCTGAAAGTGATATGATAGTGATTGCTCAGGGAAGTGAGGTAGTTGTGCTACTCTTTGTACATTTTCCAATTCCACAATACAAATATCACACTATAGTCAATTTCAAATTACCAATTTGATGTCACAAAAGGTGAAGTTGAGAAGAGATGCTCAGTAGCACATTCTATAATATTTTCAGTACATAGATTTCAATATAAATTTTGCCACCAAGAAACACTATAAATACTACAAGAATTTAGATAATAATAAAATGTGATAAATAATCAAAATGTAATAATTTGATTAATTATGCATTCACTTGTAAGTTTAACTTAATGTTTAACAGTACCTGTTTTTAACAACAGTTTGTAAAATTTCTAACCACTTAATAATCAACAGCTCTGTCTATAGGCCATCTAAATCCAATAATATTCAATGTTAAAAAGGCTTTTTAATGAAAGGGAGGATGACCTGGGAAAGATGCCAAACACAAGCATATACGACTTGGACTTTTTTAAACAGGGTGAAAATTCAGATTGGATGTAAGCCTTAATGAACCAGCTTATCCACTGCATCTAGGCAACATAGAAACAAACTATTCCTAACCAGAATGAAATGTCAAGACCTTTAGAAACTAATATCCACAAAGTGCATGTATGTGATAAAATATAGAAAGAACTTTCCTCTTGTCCTGGATTTGTAGATAAATCCACAAAGGTGAAACTAATCACAGCAAAGTATTTCCACTTTTTAAAGAAAATCACAAGATACATACCTTGATAACTTATAAACATTTGCCAAACATTCCCTGCTACCTAATCAAACTACCATTTACTAATAATACACCAGGAAAAAAGCAAAACACCCGGGAATTGAAGATCAATGTTAAGAAGTGTAGACCCAATTACATAGGATAGTAGTTACTATGCAAACTGGTATCTCATGCTCATTTTCTCTTTCTCTTGGATTAACAAATATGTGAGGTAAACCAATCAGATGTTTTTAGAAGTTGATGTTAAGATAACTATAAACATATGTTTCACTTATTTCAATTATCCATTTATCACAAAGCACAAAATTAATTTGCCTGCATCCCCTTCTTGGCATACCTCTGGCTTTCTACAATCCCTTCCACTTTGAGCATATAAATAATCTCACATATTCACCAACTCTCAGAAGATGATTATAATAACTCTGACTAGGCAAGACAAAGGCCATTTGCATTTCCTTGTCTTCCCTCGCAGACTCCAACACAATAAAAGAGAGAGGACTACTCAAAAAGAGAGAAGGGAACAAAGTAAGAATACAGACTGTATCGTTGCCCAGATTTTTCAGATCAGACTAGTGATGGATGATATATAACAATGTGAATCCAAAGTTTGAAAATAGATGAAGTCGAACTTCATAGACCGTATTATGGCTGATTTGTCTGAAAACCTGAGGAATCTGTCCAATATGTACTCGTAGGACAAAAAAAGAACATCTCCCAGCTTATGGTTGAAGACAATGATGGAAAGAATACACAAACACATGTACACTATATTTACATTCACATGTTAATGTAGAGATAACACATTTTACCCAGATGATAAAATTAGTTTTATTAAATTATAATAAAATGTATGTTTCAACCATAATACATTGACCAGATGAAAAAAAACAAAACAAAACTAATAGTATTTAGCATGTGTTATGAAAGAAAAATATGAATGGAGACCAAGTATGCAGCAGAAATGCATAGTGTCTTGAGAGTAATGGTGAAATATATACTCAGTCTCTCCAGCCTGCATTATATCTATGTAGCTCTTTGGTCTGCACTCATAACAATACCTCCTAAACACATATTCTGAAAGATTTTTATTTGTATTTCTATTTAAGACATCTTGTGATGAGAAAACAAATATTAGAAAGGGTTCAAATGAAGTGCTTCAATTCGAAACACACTTATTTCACATTAAAATACTAAACCCTGATTGAAACAGTAATAATGTCCCCTTATAAACCTATCTAAAAACACATTTTAAAAATCAGTATAATGTTCTAATTATAATACAAAGAGGAAATTAATAGAGAGTGATTTGAAATAAACTAAGACTTATTTTCGTCTCTAAGGAAAAAGGAACACATGACTACAAGATATGATAAAGGTACCAAATTACATGTTTATATGTAGAAGTGGCAAGAATGTCAGTTACCTAAGACTGATAGGGTGCGAGGCATGGCTTGAATATCAAGAGCAGTATTGTTATTGAGAATAAGACTTTCCAAGATGAGATACCACTGGATACAATTTTGAATATTCTCATATCTTAAAGGGAATTTTAATTTTGAGGAAATTTTGTATATGATGGAACTACAAAAACTTCCTTATTCTAATATTTGTTTTAAATGGATTCTAAGATAACTATAAACATATGTTTCACTTATTTCAATTATCCATTTATCACCATATGTGGAACGATAGAATAGTTCTCAGGTTTTATCCTTCCTATCCCTACACACTAAAGGATGGCAGTGTTCTTCAATCTTTGTGACAACTAGAAAAAGTGCAAAAATGTGCAAGCTATTTCTTAGCAGTCACTACATCAACTGAAAAGCACTGGTAGTGGGCATGCTAATGAAAATCAAAGTTACCTAGGTTCTGGTTCTGGTTCTGATTCTATTAAGTAGTGATATGTGTCTCAGTTAATCTCTTAAGGGACATGTTCAAAGTCAAAATTATGATTTTTGATTATGTCCAGTTCATGAAATCAGGATATCAACAAACTATAAAAATAAAAAAGATTAAAAAAAAATTATAACTACCTCATAGTGATTTCCAAATTCTTATGCTAAAAATTTACATATGAATGTCATTCAGCTAAATCTTGTTTTCACTTCCTATGCATTGCTTTTATTAAACACAGCCACAATGTACAATGGTGATTGTATTTTTGCAATTCGTTGAGGTTATATTCCATAAACCACTTAGACCCAAAAAGATATAGGTATTGATTTCTGAAAGTAAATTAGTTTTTGAGTGTAAAGCGTTTGTCCATGTGATTGCTCACCCATTTAGCAAATGATATCTTGCAGCACACTAATTGCTACCTTGGTTAATTCATTTCACACAGTTACACTCTTAACCACCAAAAGAAACCAAGAGATGTGGAGGACATAATTGCGCCTTAAAGATATAAGTATAACCTTCTGCATCATCCCAAGCTTCCTTTAAGATAACAAAATAAAACATGTAATTTCCAATAGCTTTTAAAGCAATGGTGCTTTCTAAATAGTCAGTTACATTCTAGTAGTATTTCCAAATGCTTTACACAAATTTTTAAAAATGGTGTTTTTTTCATAGATGTGTAGGTTATTTCCATTTCATAAGTCTAAAGCTGCTTATACTGTGTAGTCTGATTGTGTTCACTAATCTTGTTTGATACAAACTGGCAAAATACTTTAGCATTCAGACTCAATCTTGGACACTGCATCACAATTATCCTTTCTTGATCAATGAATGCTCACAGATGAATCTGGACACCATCCCTTTAATCAAGATCTCATGGTCTAAGGGCTGGAACAGACTCATAAACAGATAATTTGAATATAAAATGTGAAATGCTGATAGGGCATCATGGAGTTATACATTAGAAGACCATATATGTTGAACAAGAATGAGTGTCTATTAAAGATAAATTCAAAAATACTTATGTGGTCACATAATGAAAATTTACATTTCATTCACATAGAGTGAAAATGGTGTTTCTGATCAGTGCCATGTGGAGTCAGGAATGCTACATTTCACTGAGTCACTAAGAAATCAAAGACTTCAATGCTGCTTCTGGGGTCATTCAGATCTTGATCTTTTATGGTGGGGTGGATACCAAGAAATGAACTCAGGGGCACTTGACCACTGAGCCACATCCCCAGTCCTATTTTGTATTTTATTTAGAGACACGGTCTAACTGAATGCTTAACACCTTGCTTTTGCTGAGACTGGCTTTGAACTTGTGATACTCCTGCCTCAGTCTCCCAAACCGCTGGGATTACAGGCATGTGCCACCACACCTGGCCAAACCATGATTTCAAGTCAGCAGAAGTGAGGGGAGTGGATGAACAAAGCATACTTACTCCACTACTCCACTATCAAACTGGAACTGCAAGTGACAATCTCCTTTCAGTTTGCATTCCTTGGTTTTAAGATCAATTTACTTGGCTATCCCTAACTGCAAGAGGGGCTGAAAAGTAGCATCTAGTTCAGATCAGAGAGAAAGAGACAGGGGGCAGGGGAGTTCACTTTTAGAAAATTTGCAACATTCTCTATCACTTTTCTCTGTGCTAAAACTAAAAAATATATATATTTATATTTAAAAAATTTAAACCACACAGCTGTAAGCAATAGGGGATTTTAAAAGCACTTTAATCAGAGAAGTAACATGATCAGTTGTGCATTTTAGTTAGATAACTCTGGCACCTGTGTGTAGGAAGAATTGAGGGTGGCACATTTCTGGAAAATTACAGTTTCAACCATGGATTAACAGCAAGCTTGAGCAAAGAGAAATTAAGCATAGCATGAGTGTTCTTAACTTAATATGCTTCAATTGAAGAAGTGGAATGTAGAGTTGAAAAATAATTTCAATGGAGGCCAGAGATTCTCATCAAACTATGTTGCTGACATTTTGTGTCAAGAACTAATTTACTGAACACTACAGATGAGAAAATTTGGAGCAGGCAAGTTCAGAATTCCTTTCCAATTATATTCTTCTAGTGTGTCTTCTGAAGTAACATACAAGATGCATCAGGGCAGTTCTAACATTGTCCATTTAATGCTATGAAGAACTTGCAAATCAGGCAGAGTGACTCCGGAATGGCAAGAAAATTTATAGTGAGTGGTTGCTGCCATTCTGGCAGGATTCATGAAATAAATGTTTGATTTAATTTTAAAATACATAAAATAAGGAGGAGAGGAAATTAATTTTCTACATGGCCTCAGGCACACCATTTAACATGGTATCATGTCAGTTGCCTCTTCTAAAATGGCAATTGCAAAAGTAATTACCAAAGAAAGTAGGTTTTGATTAAATTAAATAATCCATGTGAAATACTTAGGATATTTCCTATTGTGTAGTAATTGGTCAATACAAGCTAATAACTAGGCCTATTATAAATGAGGGATGGATGTCCCACTTCTCTGTCCACCAGGCTCCCATATGGGTAGTTGTCAACTTTGACAATTTTACTCCTTCTTGCTACTTCCAGATTCTTCTACCTCAGTATATTGAAAGTCCCCAGCGTTGGCTCTCATGTCATTACATTATGCCAATACTTTTCAAACTTTAGTGCATATCATGATAACCTAGAAGACTTGTTAATATAGATACTGCTATATCATACCCAGAGTTTTTGGTCACTAGTCTGAGATCAGTCTGGAAATTTGTATTCTAACATGATTCCAATGATATTATTATTGCACATCACACTTGACCAAACTACTTCCGTATAGGATGTAAAATCACTCAGTGTGATAGCATTTACAAACCTTTAGGTCTTTCTTCATTTCCTGAGGGTTTTAGTTCTTGGATCACTCATAATGCCCCCAAAATGCTTGGATACAATTCTGAATAATTTCAATAACTACTTAGTTCTTGTCTTAGAGCTCATAAAATTTCAAAAGTTTAGTTTATGTTTTATTTTCCCCTCATTGTTCCCAAAACTTTCATTTGTATTATACTACACAGATACATGCACACACAAAATGTCATTAGCAATAATTGCAACATCTCCATTATCCCAATATTACCCTTTCTGATCAAGATCTCATATTTTTCCAGCTCCTTTCCACTAATGCATGTGTCTTCATAATCTTTTGGACCTGCATTCCACTGAGGCCACCTTCTTGTCTCCATCCATCATCCTCATCATGTGTTCAATTGCTTCTTCCCCAGCTTGATTTTCATGGTCAATTAGAACTATATAAAATGTCAACTTCTTTGCTTCCATTCATTTTATTATATTTACCTGGAAGAAACCCAAACAGGACTTAACATGATTCCACCCCTAATACACACTGCACTTCCAGTGCTGTACACAGCTAGAGGAAAAACACAGAAGTACTCACTGCACTTTGAATTCACATCTGTGTGATTTCAAAGCTTATGATCTTGTCACCTGTCACTATAATAGCTAGCACTGTAACAGCATTTTATGTTCATTAGGTTATTGACTGAGCTATCTCTTAATGCTTAACAAGTCACCACAAATTCAAAGCTTAAAACAACATAAAAGTTACTTCAGTTTCTGTGGGTTAGCAGTTAGGAGATAGGTTTACTAGATTCGTATTACAAATCTGCAATCAAAGTGTTAACCTGGCCATGGATCTCATCTGAAGCTTGGCTGGGAAAGAATCTGCTTCTAGTATTGCATAATCATTGACAGCATTAAGGCCCTTATAGACTGTCAAACTGAGGACTTTAGTTATTTGCTGTCTGTCAGCAAATGGCCATCATTAGTTTCTTGCCCATCATGCCGGCCTAACATTCTCTACTGCTTCCCAAAAGTCAGCAAGGGAGAGAAAGTTTGTGCAAGAGGAATAATGCAGTTTATATGAGGAAATACAGTCATCAGATAACAAATGTATAATCATGTACATCTTCTCAACTCTACTCTATTTTACTGGTCAGATGCTGGTCACAAACATAAGAGAACTTGAATATCAGAAGTTTGGAATATGGGTTCTTCTAGGAGTCTATCTGCAAAAGTATTATTCTAAGAAACTTGATTATATTAACTGTAGATTTTTATACCATTTTAAAATGCAAAAACAAAGTCAAAAAGATTCAAAACAACTATCCCAATGCTGTTACTGCTAGCTGTATTAGAATTGAGGCAATCTGCTGAACATGTTGGTATACACCTATAATCCTAGTGATGCAGGCTGAAGCAAAAGGATCACATGTTCAAGACCAACCTCAGCAAAACTGTTCTCAAAATGAAAAATAATAAGGGGTCCAGAGATGTAGCTTAGTGGAAGAGGGCCCCTGGGTTCAGTTCCAAGTACCTTACATGTGCACACACACACATACACACACACACACACAGGCATGCACACAAGTGAGGCAATCTAACTCTAGACTCTACTCCTTTAATCACTACACTGTACTGATTTGACCATTTTAAGTAAAGATTGATCTATTTTAAAATTTAATTTTATGAGAAAATAAAATTTAAAAATATTTTGAGGAAATATAAACTAAAGTTTTGGTTAAGCAGTCAATTTTCATAAGCATATTTATTAAACTCAAATCAAGTAATAAGATTACAGAGAACATTAGGGATTTTAATTTCAACAAAGGTAGTCTAATGTAGTTTCTGCTTATATATATCCAATGCTATCGATATGATTTTAAACACTAGGAGTGCACACATAATTATTCAGAAATGACTAACCCTTATAATATTCCCAGCCTAGAAAAAACTTTTGATTTTTTGCCTGGTACTTGAGTGCTAAAGTAAATATTACATTTCCCAGCCTTCTGCAAAACTAGCCGTGGCCTTTGAACCATTTCTGACTTGTGAGATGTCAGTGGAAATATTGTACAGTACATAAATTTTATGAAATGTCTGAATAGAAGAGAGGGCATAGACACACCCCTTTTCTCCCTTCCTAGTTGGAACACTGTAATGACAGCTCTGGTTAGAAAAAGCATCTTGGGTCAGGAAGCGAAACCTTATTCTGTGGATAACACACTAGACAGAAAATAAGAATCAGAGTGCCCAGGGTTCATGGAATTACTGTAGCATACCTGACTTACTTGTGACAGAAATCAACTTTAATTTTGTTTAAGACATTATTATCAAGGACTTCTCTCCTACTCAAAGCCAAACCAATTCACAATGATATAATAAAATGAAAAGAAATAACTGTCAGGCCTGTTCTTATCCTCATGGACTATTGCTTCTTATTTACAGCATAAATTGATAATAATTATTAAAAATTGTATAGACAGTACCTTGTCATCATGCACCAAAGTTTGGGTAAACTAGATTATATTCTGGCTAAACTTTAAAATAATTATTGAAACTTTCAAAGGAAGATAAATCCTACTATACTGAAATTTCTGTAACCAAGTTCTTATTATTTCTGAAATTCGGGGGTATTAATCATTACTTAAATTAAAGTTCATATTTAATAGAAATATTTGGATATAAAACATTTCCAAAGTGATACTTATTCTATTTCTCAGGACAGCTCATTAGAATAAGACTTACTGATAAATATGGTACAAAATATTCTGTCATGTGAAAATAAAATGGATATATAGCCTGTAAACTATTCAAACAAATATCCAAATTTTTAAAGTCATTGAAGATACAAATTCATTCTAATAGTTTGTATCTATAAACTGAAGAGAAAAAGTCAGCAAATTATTGTTTTAACAAGTTATGTAATAATAGAAGAATGTGATTGTCCTGCTCTTGAAATATGCTTTTTTTCAAATAGAGGTAATGAAGGTAGCTAAAGAAGTAATGCAAGAAAAAACATCACTGTATCTGTTCAATGAATTGTACTTTACAGGTGGTTGGTTTGAAAATTAGAAAGTCCTATTTTCTGTGGTAATAAATTCTAATATTTGAAGACAGCAAGTGCAGATAGATTACCAGTTCATTGCCACTTGCCACAATACAATGAAGATTCAATCTTTATGCTGAACAATTCAGTCTTTATACTACTGGTACAGTGGCATTTTAATATAAAGCACCATCATTCCATTTGTAATGTAGATATTACATTCCTTCTCAGTTTTACATAGTGAAGTGATTTGTATTTTGGATTAAGTTGCAACTTTATATAATTGTGATGCTATTTATATGTGAACCATGTAAAAGATATTAAAATGAATAAAAAAGAAACTATGATTGTTAAACAACATATTTCCAGGGTGTCCACATGAAAACTAACTGATGAAACCACTTAAAAGCAAATCTATTTTTGTTAAGACATTCAAAATGTGCTGTGATTCCATTTATGGAGGTAAATGGTGAATCAACTATATTAAATATTCTACTTTACTTATCACAGTTCTATTGGACAGCAAGCTGTTCATGACCTAATCAATTTTTGATATTTAAAAAATTTCTGCTTACTTTTTCAAGTAGGTGGCTTTCTTCAAACACCCTTCAGTGAAAGACTTTGAATTTATGAGTTAAAATAGATGTGTCATTATAAATTTCATCTTACAAGATAAAAAGTTTTTAAATTAAATTCAAAAAGATTGAGATACTGTACACATGTGGACATGGTGGAGGGAGGAGGTGATTTTAAAAAGCATGAGTCATAGAAATGTTTCTACACAATGGATTTTGTTAAAAAATGAAGAGTGATGTTTGTCTTGCTTAAATATACTGGTCCATTGATATAAGCTTTTGCAGCACTGTGTGACATTGGCAGACATTTCGCTTCATCTTTATAGGGATCATAGCTCTAATTTTAAAGCTAGTTTTTTGTTGAGCATTACAACATCTAGTTTGGAATTCTTCTTTCATGTTAATTCCAATGATGGAATTTCTCTCTTCTTTCTTCTTCTCCCCCACCCTCATTTCTATCTCCCCATCTCCTTTCTACGCTTTTTCTTTATCTCTCTTTCAAATTCCTTTCTCTAATTGTTACACTGTTCCAGGTCATTGCAGTCATGAATTCTCTTTAATTTTACTAAGTTCTTCTTTTATTGATGCATTTTAATTTTACATGATGGTGGGATTCATTATGCCGTATTCATACATGCACATAATATAATGTGAAATATTTCAGCAACTTCTTCAAATAATACTCATCATGTTGGTTCTATCCCATAGGTCTGTTTGTTGTTCTCACATTGCTGCCATCTGCCTTGTGGATATTTCTCAGGACATCTGCTGCATATCAGAGTCTTTGTTTTTGGTTCCCCCCTCCTTCCCATTGTGCAAGGAATTATGGAAATCTATTTTATAACTCCACTAAAAATACAAATTCAAAGTGCTCAATGTTCTAGGCCAGAGGACATCCAGCATCTCTATCTTTGCAACACAGATGTTGGACTATTTGGTTTCAGTATTGTTTCTTTCTCAAGTGAGTTAATCAACTCAGGCTGTTTGATTGACAGAATTATAGTCTCATGTATTCTTAGTATCCATTTTTTACTCTCTGTATTTTTTTAGTATCATCCTTTAAATCATCCTTGGTTTAGTTTTTTTTTTTTTTTTTTTTAATATATATATATGTATACCTAGCATTACCATGCAAACTGTTTGCGTATTCTTGGTTTATTCTTGTATCCCCAGTGTCTTTTCCAGTTTAAATATTGAACAGTACTTTTTCATTTTTAGCAATGCAATTTTCCTAACAGTTGCATTAAAACAATAAAAAATGTACTTTGTTGAACTCCAGATTCTCCCATCTTTCATCTACTAGCAACTGAGATGCATGGGCACAGAACAGTTTTCTCAACTGAATATGTTATATCTGAGAATTGTGTGTAATGACTATCTACCTCTTTTTCCTTAAAAATAACTCAATGTAATGAAAACTTCTCATTTAAGTCTATCAGGCAAGATGCTCACTGACAAAACAAGTAACTCTGACACACAAATGGCAAAAAATGGCTATGGCCTTCCAGCTTCCAGTGTTTCCTGGAGGATTATGTGCTATTACTGCCTTTGCAAGTCACTTATAAGACCCAGTGTGCCAATGTGTGTCTAGTGTTATCCAAGTTGTCAGATGGCAATAAACAGTGAGGAATGGAAAAATCACCTATTATGTAACCAAAAAATACCCCCAAGAAATAAAATGCAAGTCCTGCTCTTGTAGAATGCAAAGTAAATAGTCTAAACACTCCACACATTATTCTTTCTGCCTTTACATGGTCTAAATCTTCTTTATTGTATTATTAGAAATGCCTCCAAAATTTTTTCCAAAAAATTCTTAGGCAGAAATTGACCAAATAAAAGTGAAGTTGCTTGCTAAATGGAAAGTTAAATACTAAATTTATTTCTTAAAAATTTCTTGATGCTGAGCATGTAACCTGCATAATACCTTTTTCTGATGTTTATCATCTACCTTGGGTATAATACTAATATCACAAATGACATGAAAGCAACAAGGAACAATATGTATCAGCTTCTACTTCAAAAGTATTTTTAAAAGTTTATGGTTGAAAGGAAGCATTAAAAAATTCTAGCCATAGAAGCTACATTTGCATATCATCTGTGAAGAAACAATTTTTATTTAGATCAAATAACTGATCTTCTAAGATAAATGTTTTTATTCTAATGCTCTTTTGATTGTAAGGAAATTAAATGATTGCTGTAAGTGTGGTAATTTCATTAGCCAAAAGTATTTCACAAATGATTGAATGGAACCCTTAGTATTATTAGGTGTTTCAAATAGAAATCAAGTAAATAAACTCCAATAATAGATGGATACCTTTCATTCAACTGAGTGAATCAAAATTTTAGAATGTATCTATCAAAGGTTAATTCTCTTGACCTCATATTGAATGCTACCACAAATTACAAATAATATTAGAATTTTAGGTTGGAGGACATAATTATTAGTTCTTGAATTTAAAAAATTGATTTTAGATTAAGAAATTGAGGTGAGATATATATATACATAGATTTTAATGCTATGGGTGTATCATTTATGTTGTGTCCACACCAATATCAGTATTTTTTCAATCAAAATAAAAATTGTAGTACTAGGGATATAGCTAGTGGTAGAGCACTTGCCTAACATGAGCGGAGTCTCAGTTCAATTATCAGAACTGAAGAAAAGTCATACTAATTTTAAAAATTTTAATGGTGAAATTTTGTGTTAGCATGTAAAAGTATGCATACAAAGTACTGAGCTACATAATTGTGGGGGGATAAAGTGTATTATGAGTGCAAAAAACTCTAGCATTATAAACATGCAGCCTTTCTTTTCTGTTCATTAAAAAGTAGACATTAGAAGTATTGAAGAATTACTTTGTAAATTGAATTAAATTCCCATTAATGGTTTTTGAACATGATTATAAATGAGTTCTATAATTTAAATTTCATTTTATTTCCCAAATAATCAGTTAATATTTAACCAAAGCATTTAGTAAGTGCTATATCATAAAATTTCCACGTTAGAAACTGCTAAAAGATTTCAGTTATTGAAAATAATGCACAAATATATTTTGACAAAAACAAAGTAAAAGGGAATATCTTTGTAATGACAATCATTGTATGAACAATTTTTATCTGGATTAATTCATATACTATAGAAATGTAAAGTCAATGAACGACCTCTTTAATGGGCAGTGTATTTAAATAATATAAATAAATTATTTGAGAAATTTTGTGTTAAAATTGTTTAGGGAAAAATGGTACTATAAATAAAAGCATAATGATGGACAACATACAATTTTGACTGAAATGTTAATATTGTAAAATTTTAAAGAGTGGGATGGACAATGTCCTCTGGCAGAATGTTCTCAGTTTACCAGATGTCTCAAATTCAACATCTCTAGTAATAAGAGAAATGCAAATCAAAACCACCCAACGATTCCATCTCACCCCAATTAGAATGGCGACTATCAAGAATACAAGCAACAACAGGTGTTGGCGAGGATGTGGGGAGAAAGGTACACTCATACATTGCTGGTGGGGCTGCAAATTAGTGCAGCCACTCTGGAAAGCAGTATGGAGACTCCTTAGAAAACTTGGAATGGAACCACCATTTGACCCAGCTATCCCACTCCTTGGCCTATACCCAAAGGACTTAAAATCAGCATATTACAGAGATACAGCCACATCAATGTTCATAGCTGCTCAGTTCACCATAGCCAGATTCTGGAACCAACCTAGATGTCCTTCAATTGATGAATGGATAAAGAAAATGTGGTATATATATATACAATGGAATATTACTCAGCCCTAAAGAATGATAAAATTATGGCATTTGCAGGCAAATGGATGAAACTGGAGAATATCATGCTAAGTGAGATAAACCAATCTCAAAAAACCAAAGGAAGAATGATATCACTAATAAGTGGATGATGACACATAATGGGGGTGGGAGGGGTTAGCATTGGGGTTGGAGTTGGGTTTAGGGAGGGGGGCAGGAATGGAGGAAGGAAGGACTGTATAGAGGGAGGGGAGGGGTGGGAGGGGTGGGGGAGAAGGGAAAAAAATGGCAGAATAAATCAAACAACATTACCCTATGTAAATTTATGATTACACAAATGGTATGCCTTTACGCCATGTACAGGCAGAGAAACAACATGTATCCCATTTGTTTACAATAAAAAAAATTTATTAATCGAATTTGCTATGATACAGAGAATGGAATCAATTAGGCATAATAATTTGAATATATTAACCATAAAAATGCAACTTTGGACCAAATTGTAAAAAAAATAATTCTATGAAACTACTTAATTTTTAAAACAAGACTATTCTTAAAAAAAAAAAAAATATATATATATATATATATATATATATATATATATATATAATTGAGAAGTATAGCTTAAAGGACTGATTAAAATATGCAATGGTATATTTGGAATAATCTTGTTATATTTCAGAGTTCAGATAATGAATATAAATTCTTTTTAATTTTAGACTTATGTATATATATATGTGTGTGTGTGTGTGTGTGTGCTTATATATACTTGTATTTATTTGAATTTTTCAAAGAAATTTTGTTTGACTTTTAAAAAATGCAAACATAATATAGGCTCACTGGCATACAAAGAAGGTTCTTATTCAATAAATATTTTAATGTACAATTTTAATTATTTTATCATCCTGTTCTCTCAAAATTTTTTCCAGTGTAGAAAAAAAATATGATTTATGCATCGGTATACCATCCAAATTTAGGAAGATTCTGCATAAAGAAATCATATTGGCTCAAATCTTAGTGTTATAGTTTGGACATTATGTGCCCCCAAAGGTCCTGTGTTAATTCAGGAATATTCAGAGGTGAAATTGTTAGATTATAAGAGCTGTAACATAATCATTCCATCCTAATTTGAATCATCTAACTGGCTATAACTGTAGGCCATGACTGGAGCAGGTAGGTCCCTGGTGTCAAGTCCTGGAAGAATTCATCTTCCCTTTGGTGTCTCTCTCTCTCTCTCTCTCTCTCTCTCTCTCTCTCTCTCTCTCTCTCTCTCTCTCTCTCTCTCTCTCCTTATTGCTATGAATGGAGCAGTTTTCCTCTACCAATGCTTTCCATGATAATGTTCTGCCTTTTGGGCCCAAAGCAATGGAGTTGGCCCAACATGGACTGAGTCTTTCAAAGCATAAGCCAAAATAAACTTCTTCCTTTAAGTTGTCCTTTTCTAATATTTTGGTCATAGTGAAGAAAAGTTGACTAATACACTACTGTTCATCTCTGATGTTCCCATTCATCCCTAAACCATACTACTCTTTTGGCTTGATCAGATTAGTAGTCTCCTAACACATCTTCCTTTATTTACCTTTGTCCCTCCAAAATCTATTCTTCATATAACCACCACAGTAGGACTTTTTAAATATAAACATGTTCGAAAGTATATACATATTCCTTAGTTCACCCACAATAAATAGCCAAAATTCAGTATGATTTTCAAGTCCCTACAAGAACTCCATGTTAACTCTTGGACTCTATCTGTAGCAATCTAGCTACAGATAGCTTACTAAATTTTGATCATGCCAATCTTATCAGTATCACTCAGGTGTGATAGTCACCTTCTATATATATAGGGGCTTTGTTCCAGCTATTATTCCTCCACAAACCTGCCGGATGAATTCTTCATATCCTTCAGGTCTTGATTGAAACCTCACCCATTCAGGGACTTCTACCAATTCCCAAAATACACACACAGGTGCACACAAACACAAACACCATACCGCCTGCCAATTGTCCTTCCTCAGGCCAAAGAAATTACGGCTTTCCCTACCTACATTTTCTATTATTCTTTGCATCCTGTAGTTTGCCATATGATTTACTTACTTATTATGTTAAGGCTTATGCTCTCTCTTATCTTCTAGAATGCTTCAGGTGTAGAACAATGTTTATTCTTTCCTGAGAAATCCCATGCACGTACAACAATGTCTGATCTATGACTCAGATTTTCAGAGAATTAAATATTTTCTAAATTGTGTCCAGGACAATTAGTTGCATCCAATAATGCATACAGGTGCCCTATTTGGGATTAGTATATCTAGTACCCAATCGGTATCCAAAAGTTTTGCTGTTCTTCAATATGCTTAAAATCATAATAATTCAAAAGCAGAGTAAAAAATACTTCCTGTTTGATAAAAATTATAGTATGTACCATGGACATTATGAGATAATTCAAGATTCTCTAACTATGCTGCTGTTTTTGTTATATTTTAGTAACACCTTAAAGAAAGATTGGGATATATCATTCAGCAATAGAGAAATTTCATAGAATATAAAAATCAGAAGTAGAATCGAGGAAGCATAAGAGTTCAAAATAAAAGTTTATCCAGAGTTTTTACTTTCTACTGATTAATAATACAGGAAGGTAAAAAAAAAAAAAAGAGGAGGAGGAAAACAAAAACCATAATAATTGAATATGTGTGGTGGTAGGAAGAGAATAGAAGATTTAAATAATTTCAGAAGTTCCTATTGTTTGTCAAAGATTTTAGAATTGAGTTTTAAGACTAAATTTTCTAAATACTTTTAGTCTATTTAATTTATGTATGGCTGGATGCAATTATTTGTCCTATCCATTAAATTATAATTCAGAAAACATTTAAATATATTAAATACTTGTATGTGTCTTCCTCATTACATGAAGATTCATGAACATGAGCAAAAAATATCATTGTTTTGTCATTATTAAGGGGAAAATCTTAGCTACCTTAATGTATTCCACTTAATGTTTCATTGGCTTTTATTATAATTTGTTTCAGGAGGTAGAATACCCTTCTGTATGGTTCAAAATAACAATGAAGTTACAGAAGAAATAGGATACTGGAAAAGTTTACCTAGCAGTTTTTTTGACAATTAAAAATATTTACTCAAGATTAAATATAATCTGTTAGAGGATTTGAGTGTGCTGATACATGAAAAGTTGTAGAAATATGTTTTACCTATAATTTTTTTTTTCTAGTGCCTAGGAAATTCCTGGGGTATGAAGAAATTTAAAATGAAGTAAGTATTAAATATCTTATTCACCTATAATATAACCATGAATTAATTATAACTGATAAAAATAGAGAACTTGAGGATATATTTAACTGAAGGAAAAATTCTAACATTGTATTGCAAAAAGGGGAGCGTTAAGAAAGTTCTCAGTTCAATGGTGGCCCAGTTTTCCCTCTTTTGCCTGTAACACTGGAGCATTATGTTAATGTGTTTCATAAGTATGCAGGGGTAAATGTAAAAATTATACATTAATTTATGGGGATATAGATATAGTATTTTCAAATTTATCAATTACCCAAAATGTTAGAGAGTAGGATAAAATATCATCCTGTGATAATACAAATGTGTCCAAACACAATGAAATTGGTCAATTACAAAGAGGTCTTAGAATAGGAGGAGTCTATGACTCCAGATTCTGATGAGGAGAATGGAATTATCCTCTGGATTGGAGCTCAATGATCGGACATCCTTGGACCGTCACTTCAGGTCAGTACTCACCTGCAGGGATGAAAGTTTTATTCAAACTCTCCTAGTTACAGAGGATTTCCTGGTTACCTCCATCTGGATGTCTTAAGAGACCTCTGTTGTCTTTTGGTCTTCAAGTCCTGCTATTCCTAGTCTTAATCCAGTTCTCTATTAATATTCTCTCCTGGCTACAAAACAGACTTAAAAAAAAGTCTAAAATCCAAGCCATTAAAATTCTTTGCCATCTGAAAGATGACAGAACTCATCATTAAGAAGAAACTTCTCATTCTCTGTCAAAATTCATTTTAATTTTTGGTAAGATGAAGTTATATGCAAAAAGATGTCACCATAGGCGGGGGAGAAAAAGTAAAACTAGCTGATTCAGACATATATTCTAAAGGCAGTGGGAAAATAAATTCCTCAATAGTGTTTGTCCTACTTAGCACACACAAAAGACATGCTGGGCACTGCAGCATTATTAGATGAATATTGAGTGAGGATAAATTCAGGAATAATAACCTAAATCAGAATAAAATTAGGAATAAAAGCCTCAATTTTATTCATACATGCATGCATACACATTGAGCAATAGTTGTTCTAGCTTGATAGATATATATCTAACATTCTTCTTATCAACATTGAACTTGATCAATGGAAAAAACTTTTTATCTTCATAAATTTAGGTGTGCCTACGTACCTTAATATGAACATAGTGTTGTTTTATGAATGAAAAATAAGTAATAGTAGAGTGACATTAACTTTTCCTACTTTATAATGCAATTTCTTTAACATAACTGCAAAAAAAATCTTTATAAATATGGTTGTTTTGAAAGACATTATTTTCTAGGATTGCCATAAAAATACTATGAATTAGGAGACTCAAAGGAATATACTTTATTCCATCACATTCTAGAGGCAGTAATGTGAAATCAAAGTGTTGGCTGTGTCAAGTTATCCTTGAAAATTCTAAGTGTGAATCCTTTCTTACTTTTTCCCAGCTTCTGGAGTTGCTGGCAATTGTTGGCATTCTTTGAGTTGTAAAGGAATACCACTAAAATCGCTATTTCCAGCTCACCTGGTCTTTCCTCTTGGTCTTTCTATGTGCAAATTTCCTCTTCTTATAAGGTTGCTGGTCATTGAATTAGAGCTCACTCTAATCTGCTACGTCCTCAATTCTGTTTTCAAATAAGAGGACATTCACTGATATCAGGATTTAGGACTTGAATGTATTTTCAAAGAGATATAAATATACTCAGAACAAGTGATAAGAAAGACAAATAAAAGGAGGCAAACAGAACATTAATCCATACATGGAAGGAAGACCTGAGAGTCTACAAAGGAAGAGAGTGAAAAGGTAGGAAAAAATGGTTGTGCTTGAGAAACACTAAATAAAATGAAATGTGTAAGGTGAAGATGAGAACCATATGATTCATGTATTTCTTATGTATGACAAAAACAAAATCAGTAGTAATATACAAATATTTAAAGTCCATTTTTATTTGAAGCCAACAATTGAAATAAATGAGTTATAGAATGGCACCTCCGTCTGAGTCTTTGTCTAGATTTATGCTCCCGTTACTAGTTACTGGAAATCTTAGAAGCCTGACTCTTACTAATGAAAACCAGAGACCTGTGCTTTTCATGTTTAACATCCATTTGATTAATTTAAAAAGGCCAAAATATACTGGGAGATTTTGTTGTCAATTTAACCATGCCTCTTTACTTAAAATTTGTCAGAGACCATGTAGGCAATCATGCCCCATAATTTTTTAACCCAATTTCATTAATTTAACTCCACTGTTAGTCTAGTATAAAACAGCTAATAAAAAGGCAGTGATGTTTGTATGTGATGAATCCTTCACTCTTTTGCTTATTTTGTGTCGATCTCATTCAGAGAACAAATGAACACCCAGTCACGAGTTTAAGTTCAAACGTAAGTGGAAGTATATAAGTTTGCAAAAATTCTATACAGAATATTAAGCAGATTTTATTCGGAGATAGGCTTCAAATTTGCTATCAATGTGACATATGAAAAATACACTATACTACTTTAATATACTGATATATAGCCACAGGCTGAATGGTGTCAGTTCAGTTTGCCATAACAAAGAACTGTAAAGTGAATGGCTTATAAACAGACATTTATTTGTCATTATTCTTGAGGCTATGAAGTTCCAGATTAAGGCGCTGGCAAGCTTGATGTTTAATGAGGGCCCATCTTTGGTTCAGTAATAGTGACTTCTTGCTGTGCCTTTGACTTTGAAAGAGGTGAGGCAGCTTGGTTGGGTCTGTTTTATAAGGTAGAAGGGCTACCTCCTAATGCCAGCACACAGGAAGTTTGATTTCAACATGTAAATTTTGGAAAATATGAACATTCAGAACACAGCACTTATTAATATTCAACTTGTGGGGTTTTACTAATATTTGAAAACAATTATCCAAAATTCCTTTCAAATTTCTGAAGACAAATATTATAGCAGGAAATAAGGGTCAGGACACGGAGATCTGGAAGCAACACTTTATCAGTGTCACCATGGCCCAGAGGGATAATTCCCAAAGCCTGAGCCCAGAGTACAGCAGGGCTCTTACTTTTATATATTAGCAAGTAGGAGGTACATCAAGGCAAGGGAGTTTGAGCAATTCTAGTGAGGATGCATTCTACATATCTTATGTGGGTACAAGTCTGTCAACAACCAAGGGATTCTTAGCTCATACAGCTTAGGAACTGTATTATACTAAGCCTAAAGGGGAATGGTTCTGTCCCTGTTGCTTTGTTTCCTATTTCTGCTACTGCAGTTATCTTTTACAGGTATCTGTTCCACCCTGCATGCCTCTATAGTTAAATGTCAGTAAGCAGAGCTGCTGTGTTTCAGCATGCAAACCACAGCCTGTCAGCTCTTAAACTACTAAATTTCTCATTTGCTCTACCACAGCATGTCTTTTATATACTTATGTCTGCTGAACTCTAAGTGTAACATTTTACTAAACTTTTCTCATCTAGCAGACCACTAACATCAAATTCTTAAAATGGGAATTTCTATATACCCTAATGACAATAAAGGAAAATAGCAAAGTGACTATTTAGAAACATATGCATTAATAGTTCAACATTTTTATTTAAGATTATATGTATTGTGTATAGAACAAATCATTTCTCAAAAATGTTCTGAGAAATGCATTATTAGGTGATTTTGTTAGTATGCAAATTTAGTTTATTTACATAAAGGTAACTACAATGTCACTAGTGGTGTAATCTTATGAGATCGCAGGTTTATATGTGGTCTGACATTGACCAAGATATCATTATGTGGCATATGAATGTATATGTGTATGTGTGTGTGTTTGTGTGTGTACGACTGTTAGCATGTGTGTATGTGTGTGCATATTTTAAATAAACCTTGGGTTTCTTTCTTTAAGAAGGCTGCTTGTTTATACAGAAGGGGTATTATCTCCCTAAGCAGTTAAGAAACCTGCTTGAGGGGAGGCAGAGGAAGTCTTTCTAGTTGTGTCTATTACCAGAGGCATGAGTGAACCTGTCCAAATCAAGGAGATACCAATCAGCAACTCACTTGGCCCATATTTAACTTTGCATTTTAATTTCTAATAAAAATGACATTTTGATTTCCATCTTCATGATTCTTTAGTCATTATCTCAATAGATTCTAAACTTGTTCAATAAAGAAAAGATTTGTCTATCCTTCAGAGATCCAAAAATAAACAATGCTTAATATAAATATAAACTGATTTCTAAATCAGGAATATCAGAGTTGTCATATTCTTTTGTTTACTTCAAATTATCCTACTCATTATGCACTCATCCATTTGATTTGACTTCCAAACAATTTTTTTTTCAGTGTTGCTACATCCATCCACAGGTCCACCACTTCTGTTTAGTTCTCATCATCCGTCATCAACTGCTGAAATCACTTTCCTATTTCCAGTATTGCCCTTATCCACACAGTTTAAAAAACTTTTATAAAACCCAAAAGTAATTTTACCTTTTCCTATTAAAATCACCTGTCATTCTCTAAAAGACAGAATCCTCTTCCTCCATTTATTTATCTAACTCACACTCGTCCTTCAAAACTCAGGTCAAGATGTGCTCATGGAGTGACCCTTTCTCCAGTGGTCTCTCTAGGCAGAAATATGTGCAGTCTCTGCTCCCATACATCTCTATATAGGTTCACCTACTATATTTCAAAGGTCAGTTCACACATCATTCTCTCCTGATAGACCAGTAAAGAGTTGAGGCAAAGATCTATGTCTTATGCTCCCATGAAAAGTCCCTGTTTTATGTAATACCTCGATTTTGAGGTACCCTATATTTTGAGCATTTTACTACTGATAAAATGAAACCAAAATTTGATTTCAAATTTGGGACTCAATTCTTAGTCCATTTTGTAGTCCTGTAACAAAATGTCTGAGGCTGAAACTTTACAAAGAAAGTTTTATTTGGCTCATGATCCTGGAGGATGGAAATTCCAAACACCATCTTCCCTGCATCTGTCTGCATCATAATATAGTGAAGTGGAAAGGCAACTAGCTGTATGCACAGGGGTTTGTGTGCAAGCAAGGGAATGAGAGCAAGCAAGACAGGTCCACTTTCATTCACTGTCTTGGAGACTAACTCACTCTTCCATGACTGAACACATTTCACAAAACCAGTATCAATCTCTTGTGAGCTTGGTCATGGCCCAGTCCTCTCCCACTGGGCTCCCTCTCTCAAAGAGTCAATCACCTCTGAACATTGCCATAATAGGGAACAAGATTCCAGCTCATGGAACTCCAGGGGGATGAACTATATCTGAACATCAAAAAATTCCAAACTATAAAAGCATCCATAATGTTCAAAAAATCTGTGCTTGAGACTAGAATTGATTGGAGTAATTATAGGTTTTCATCTATTTAATACTCTGATCCATGACAAAGACAATCTGAAATAAAACTGGGATGTACTTCCTATACTATCATAATATCATGATGATGGGGACAATAGGTCCTTCTCTATTGCAGGTTTCATTCAAGTCTTTGGCAGTAGGAACACCATGGCCAGCTCTGGATTTGAAATGGTTCAATTTCATACAGTATGTGAATAGCACAGGATTTCAGGAAACGGGAAAGAGAATGTAATATTGTCATTTTAAAGAGGCTACTCAGTGTCTGCAAAGGATTTAACTTGGATGAGTTAATGCTTTGAACTTAATAGGATAATTTCTTTTCTGTCTTCTATAAAATAAAATCTACTTGGATTGGAAATTTGAGGAAATGGATAGAAAAAGCTCTCATTTATCTACCTTGTTAGCTGCTAAGAAAATAATCAATCTTAGATTGGGAAACATTTTCTTTCAGGTACTCTATCTTAAATCCTAGTCTGGAAATGATTATAAGCTGCTAGGTTGGAGACATGTACCTAAAGTGCTGGAGCATTTTACAGATGAAGAAAATTAAATCTAAGATAAAGCATTTAATGAACCTTCATTTATTGAAAATTTAGAGGAGGAAAGTCAGTGGGGACCATATGGGCTTACTTCTCCAGAATTCCACCAACTCCCTAAACTTAATTGGACAATCATTATAGTCCTGTAGTAGAAGTTCTTCAGTTACATATTAAACACAATACTTACTGATTCTTTGGATAAGGATGTTATAGATACCTCTAACACAATATAATTGCTAACAGGAAGGTAATTAGACATACTCTAGCTTTTAAACATACACATACACAGGTACACACCACACATACAAACACACACACACACATACACACACACACACACACACGCATGAACACACATACATAGGACAATCAGTGGCCGGAGATAATATTCAATCAAAACAGAAAATTCCTTTAAAAATCTTTTGGTAAGATAGTCACACTTATGGTTGGGAGCGATGGAGCATGCCTGTAATCCCAGCAGCTTGGGAGGCTGAGGCAGGATTGCAAGTTCAAAGCCAGCCTCAGCAACTTAGCAAGGCCCTAAACAACTTACCAAGATATTCTCTCTAAATAAGAAATAAAAATGGTCTGGAGATGTGGTTCAGTGGTTAAGCACCCTTGGATTCAATCCCTGATACCAAAAAAATAAAAAAAATAAAAAAAAAAGATAAATGCATTTATGGTAGGCCATTTTACTTGAGCACATTCTTCAAAAAATTACAATTGCTTTAAAAAATATTTTAGATTTCTGACCTTTACCATCACAACAGTCTCATGCCAAGTTTGCAGGAAGTATAGCAGTTTCTCATGTGATAAGCATTATAACGAATCAATGAGTTTTGTCAAACACTTCTCCAGTTCCCAGGCACAGATGTGTACACACACGTGCGCACACACACAAGATCTCAATTTCCCCTTCAAATGTCTATCACCTCTTCAATTAGCATACAATATTTTAACTTCTCACAGCTCTCCCCTTTCCCCTTCTGGGATACCAGAAGTACTTAGAATACTTTTAGAGCAAAATATCTGTTTTAAAGCACATAGCAAATGCTAATTGGTGCCTTTTTAAGAGCTACAAGCATTGTGTTCTCATTAGAAGACAGTTTCACTTTTCCCAAGTGCATAGTAATCTCAAGAAGGTCTCTCACTTGTCCTCTGGCATGAAAAAAAAATTCTCTTAATGATACCAATTAAGAGGTGTGAATGTCATTTCTACATCTTTGTTCTGTTTCAGGTCAGCAAGTCCAGGGCTCAAAACAAAGTCATAACAACCTTGTTGAAGCTTGTAGACTTTTGTAATATTAGATAGGAAAGGCAGGTACTTCTAAATAACTGCAAATGTCTTAAAACATTTTCAATAGATTACATTACTTATATTCTTTATTTATTGATATGTTTTCTTTATAAAACAAAATACGAAAAATGTTGTAGAAAATTGGCTCTAATCTTACCTGATTCTTCTGGAGTTCTTATCACTTATGAGTTTTAGGATAGGGCATTAACTTTTCTTAAATTCCTTTAAACAAACAATGCAATTTTTACATAACAGTCTTTGGATTATTTTTTTAAAGAATAAATTGAACAGACATTTGTTTGAAGTTTTATTTTGACCTTCTGTCCAAAAATGTTGTTTCCTTCCTCCTTAATGTTTACATGTGCCCCTTCAGCAATAGTTTGTCACCTCTGTCTGAATCAGCTTGTACTATATATAGTGCCATTCAAAATCAGTTCTGCTCAATGAGGCGGTAAAGATCTACAGTTTCTAGAGTAATCTGGCTGAGAAGTCTGCAGTGACGTATGGCACATAGGAAGGAGGGCCATTGTGCTGGAGGCATTTTAATCCTGCAAAGGAAGTAAGAAACATGTCCTCCTGCAGGAAAATCCCATAATTCCCTTTTGCATAAAATCAGTGCTTACTAAAGGTAGTTCAACCAAATATTGGAGGTGCAAATTTTTATAACTAATTTTTATGTAAGTGGTTAATAAGCTAATTGTTTAACACATTACTAGGTTTAGTTATGAAGATGGCGCATCTTTGCATAAATTTAAATTGAAGTTTATTTTTAATTTTAAGAACACGGTAAAACTAAAACAAAAATACATTTGGAGTTATATTTACTTTAGGTGTTATTAGTATCAGTAGTATCCTTTATGCCAAACCTGATAGCTCAAAACACTCTTAGGCAGTGTCTGACTGACTTTCTCAGTTTAGTTGAACTGTGTTGTCTATTTTTTAAAATTCAATGGAGTATAATATCAACCTCTCAACACTTTGAGTACTTAGGGTTATTGTTCCTATTTTACATATAAGCAATTGAAAAAGCATAGAAGTTGCACCATTTTCTATAATCACTAAGGAATAAGTAAACAATTTTGGAGCCCAATAAATTCTCAAAGGTATAGTGGTATTCAGGATCTTGTGTTTTGTTTGCCACAAAATATAGTGAAATCTTTTCCAAATATTAATTCCAGGAATCACTTGAATATAATCAAGTTCATCAATACTTATCCAGAAAGCTGCTATAACCTAGTCAAGTCAAATTGCAAAGGAGAGGTTATGTTCAATATATTTTTAGTAGAATTATTCATAAGTATATTCTCATTTCCTAATTACTTCACTTTTCTTTTTCATCATTAAAACAGTTTCTCATAGTAATAAAGTCATAAACATAGTTTAAAAACCTATATTCTAAAATAAAAAATAAAGTTTTCTCATTACTAAAAAAGTATATACACTCCTCTGTAAGTGACTACTTCTAAAAATTACTTATACTTATGTACAGAGAAATATATGAGTGTGTGCACAAACACACATATATACATATGTATATGTATGTTATATACATATATATATATATTTTTTATTCACATAATCACATAAAAATTATCTTTCCACTTGGCCCTTATAATCTTCTGTTATGCTAACAATAGCATGCTATTCCACTGTATTTAAAACATTGTATATACTGTTTGCTTACCCACTGAACCACCAATGACTTATTTAGATGCAATATAACTCCATAGTATATTTCTTTTTAGATGTAGAATTTCAGCATCATTGACTATATTTTACATTTTGATAGATATCTATAAATTCTCCTGTAAAGGTTCATTGTAATTTGAAATACCATCAGTACTCCAAGAAAAGAGACTGTTTAATTGCATCCTTGACAACACTTATCATTATCAAGTCTCATGCTTAACTATTACACACATACATTTCCACCTAAGTGATTTGGTTTTGATTAACTTTCATAATAATTGATGAATTCTCTTTTGGTGTTTGTGTTCCAAATTTATGTCTTTTTTCTTATGTTCAATTTTTGGCAATTTTGCAAATTTTCCCTGGCACTTGACCTATTTGGAAATCTCTTTCTGTCCTTCTCTCGCCACTGATGACCCATCATTCAGTTCCTGGCATTTGCTCTTTGTTGTTTTTGGCTCAGAATGTTTGCACATGCACAGAAACCCAGAAGAATGTCAGCTTTTGGAGCAGTCTTCCTGCCCATCGGCTTTCTGATTTTCTACTTCAGATTTCATCTTTAGATCACCTTCAGAAATGATTTCAAGAACCCTCAGACTAGTTGTGATGCCCTACTCTAGTGCTGAATTTATTAGATATTGACATTTTCTGTTTAAGCATTAATGTTTATTGGTAGATACTTGAGTTTTAGAAGGAAGGCAGAGTATGTATCAGGATTCCTAGCCTGCAGTACAAGGCCTATACAAGGTAGGCATTCGGAGCAGTCTTTAACCTGAGGAAAATCTTCAGGTAGTAAACACGTTGTGAAACATTTGTATATGGGTTGAGTAACTAAAAAGGAATGGTTTCAATTGATAGAAAAATGTATTTTAATCAATAATCTGTAAAAGTAATCATGATATGAATGTGACTAATCACATAATAAATGTAGCATTAATTATAAAAATAGCAAAGAACAACACTGAACTATTGAGCAAGTGTTTTTTAAATACTAAGACCTGTGGGTGAATTTTGCATTGTTACTTACAAAAATCCCATGAGGAGTGGGATATTTATTATAGAGAATTTACAAATGAAATTGAAATGTATTGGTGATAATTTATTAATTTTTATATGTTACTGGATTTGATATATCAGTGTTTTGTTGAAGAGGTCATCATTTTGTTTAAAGGACTTTTTAAAATTTTTTAATTTTTCAAAATCTCTTTGTTAGACATGGTATTAGGATTTTGCCAGCTTTGTAATAATGAAATGTGTTTTTTTCTTCTATTTTATGAAAGAATATATGAAAATGGTATTAATTTCTTTCTGAATATTACAAAATCTAAGTATAAAATGATAGCTTATTAAAGATGGCAGAACTCATGTTTCCTTTCTCTTCCCAACTAAGTTCCACAGGTACTCCATATACAACAAAAGGAAACCTCTGAGAAGTGGGAAGGGAAGCATGGATTATTTAGTCTCCAGAGCTAAAGGAATAACATAGCTAGGAGGTCTGGTGAAGTACTCGCCATCAACCAGCTGAAGAATGAAGCAGAGTTCTGGTGTTTCCAAGTCCCAAGTTATGAGCCAGTTATGCTCATCACCTGCCTAGATCAAATGTACTCCAGTCAACAATACTAAGTGAGCCTGCCAGCCCTGGCAAAGGGATGGATGAGAACCCACAAGCAAAACTCAGAGAAATGTTATCCCTCTCCACAGAGACTAAGTCTTACCTCACCACCCCAAAGAAGCACCAGTTATCTGGTGTCACTAGGAAGGAGGATCTCATCAAAACAAGTACCCGGACAGGGAAGAATTCTCTGGCCCCTAAGGCAAGGAGGATCCCCCTACAAAAAGGGGAAAAATCCTGAATGTTTATTTGTATTCATGGGCCTATCTCCCCTCCATCATCTAGAGATATGGGTGGCCAGTGGACTCCAGTAAAGGGAACATTCCTGCAGTGTGGGGTTTTCCGGGAACCCCAGCCTCGGGCATGGTCAAGATGGCGCCTGACGCTGAGCCAGAGGCGGCCAGCTATACAGTAAACAACCAGCGAATTCCAATAATTGGCTAGTTAATGATGTGACTAGGGCATGCCCCCCCCTCGTGCACCCGTCCTGTGCCTGCAGCTGTCCGCGTTTATCTTGTGTACTCTCCCCTGATTGACTGAAGTGTATATAAGCCTGGTGGGTGGGAGAGTAGGGAGAAGCTGAGGAAGGGACGGGAGAAGCTGAGGAAGGGACGGAAGAAGCGGAAGAACCGGCGGCGATGATGGCGGCCGCGGCAGCAGCGGGAGCGGAGCTGGAAGGAGGGAGTACGCGGGAGTGGAAGGAGCTGGGAAAAGGAAAGCTGAAAGTGCGAAGAAGCTAGGGGTAAGAGAAGCGTAGGAAAGAACCTGTGCACAATAAACTTCCAAAGCTTCAGACGTTTGCCGTGTCTCTCTCTGCGGGCAGAGGGGACGCGACAGCTGGTGCCGAAACCCGGGAATTTAAAAGGGACAAGGTAAGATATCTTAAAAAAAATTTTTTTAACAAGCTAAACCGGTTATAAAAAAGTCAAAAAAGGTAAACAGATAAAGAAGTCAAAAAAGGTAAACAGGTAAAGAAGTCAAAAAAGGTAAACAGGTAAAGAAGTCAAAAAAGGTAAACAGGTAAAAAAGTCAAAAAAGGTAAACAGGTAAAGAAGTCAAAAAAAGGTAAACAGGTAAAGGAGAGGCGCCTCGACGTTCGCGGTAAAGCGACTATCCGGATACGCGGAATGCGGTCCAGTTAAAGGGTATCAGGACACGCTATCAGCGGTCCTGGGGGCACGCGGAATGCGGTCCAATTAAAATAAAAATAAGGACACACGGAAGGTGGTCCGGTATCGGGACACGCCATTAGCGGTCCTGGCGCGTGGAACGCGGTCTAATTAAAGTGAAAGTAGAAACACGTTTGAAGCGGTCCTACGTGAAAAGCCGCTATAAAAATTTTAATGCGCACTTGATAGTTTTCCCTTCAGCAATCTCCTTGCTCCTGGCAGCTAGGCCACTGTTATTGTAATTGCCAAAACTAAAGCTATTCAGATTAGTAGCAATGGGGTCTGGGTGCGGCAACCCCTCAGGGAACCATTGAAAAACAATGGGACGCCATTGAGGGGGGGAAAAAAAAAAAAAAAAAAAAAAAAAAAAAAAACAGCTAAAGTAAAGAAAAGCCGCTTAGTGTGCCACAAGGGGTATCTTCATGAACAGGGTCTAATAGTAACAGAAAAGAACGCTTAAAGAGAATAAAGTGAGGAAAAATTGAGTGGTGGTGACCTAGAAAATAATTGCTCAAAAAATTTAAGAACAAGGGAAAAAAGGGAACTGGGTCTGGCGCAGAGAGCCCCCAGGGGGAATAACCAAGTGGTAGTGAAAACTTAAGAACAAGGGAAAAAGGTAGGAGAAACCTAAGCCTAATAAAAAGAGCTTCAAAATTTGTAGAACCTGCCCGTATTTGAGGAGTAAATGGAGATACCATCAACCATTAGAAAAACTTCAAAGAGGCAGTTAAGACTATTGGAGACAGCTATGCAGAGCAGTGTTATCTGGAGGACAATGTCTAATTGGGGAAGCTCAGTGGCAAGAAACAGCTGTTGAAACTGCTTGCAGAAACATAGTGGCAAGGTTTCCCGATAGAAATGTTAATAGGAGAAGGCCAATACATTTCAATAGATGCACAAAATCAGCAGCAAGGAGATAATGCCCTAACAAAAGATAAGAGATAACTATAGTAAAATCTGTTACACCTTATGCCCCAGGGTTATGTCCAAGATGCAGAAAGGGAAATCATTGGAGCAGTGCCTGTCAGTCTATTAGAGATAGGGAAGGTAATTTTTTAGGTTTAAATCCTAAACTTCAAAAAAAACGGGAGACAGGGCCCTCCCCGGGGCCCGCAACAAATATACGGGGTGATTCAACAAGTTCCCCGACGGTGGTATCCTCCCACAGAGAAGGGGAGCGCAGAGCCACCTCAGGAAGTGCAGGATTGGACATCTGTGCCACCTCCAGGCTCATATTAACCCCAGATATGGGGGTGCAGATGATTGATACCGACTGGCATGAAAAAATCCCACAGAACAGTGTAGGGCTATTACTAGGTAGAGGTTCCTCAACACTAAAAGGACTTATAGTACACCCAGGGGTTATTGATCCTGATTTCACTGGACAAATAAAAGCCTTGGTCTCTTCACCAAAAGGAATTACGGTCATCTCTCCAGGGGATCGCATTGCACAAATGCTTATATTGCCCAGTCAACATTCTTTGTGGCCCAGTGAAAATACAAATAAAAGACAAGGAGGTTTTGGATCAACAGGAACCACTTTAATAAACCTTACTATGGATATGGAACAGAGGCCCCTCCTAAAATTAAAAGTGGGAAATATGGAATTTACAGGTTTATTAGATACAGGAGCAGACAAAAGTATTATCAGTGCAATGGTCTGGCCAAAGCACTGGCCATTGATCACAGCAGCTCAGAGCTTGAGAGGCTTAGGAGTAGCAGAGAGCCCCAATCAAAGTGCTTCCTCATTATCATGGAAAGATACAGAGGGACACACAGGTATATTTCAACCATATGTCTGTAATGTTCCTATTAGCCTATGGGGACGAGATGTCCTGCAGCAAATGGATATGAAACTCACCACTGACCAGATTTACCAAGGGACTCCTGTAAGAAATATGTTACAAAATATGGATTATGATGATAAAAAAGGATTAGGAAGACATAGCCAAGGATCTACCCAACCACTGCCTTTACCCCCACCAAAAAATGATTCTCATGGATTGGGTTTTTCCTAGGGGCCACTGATAAACCATCAATCCTTATAATATGGAAAGATGATAAGCCTTGCTGGATTCCACAGTGGCCCCTAACAAAAGAAAAGCTAGAGGCAGCTCATAAGTTAGTACAAGAGCAGGTACAAGCAGGTCATTTACAACATTCTACCTCTCCTTGGAAGACTCCAGTATTCTTAACAGAGAAAGGGTCAGGAAAATGGAGGTTGTTGCATGATTTGGGAGCCATAGACGAACAAATGTACCCTATGGGACCCGTCCAATGTGGACTCCCTCTTGTCACTGCACTACCAAAAAATTGGCCTATTATTATTCTGGATTTAAAAGATTGCTTTTTCTCTATACCCTTGCACAAAAGTGATTGTTGGAGATTTGCCTTTACTTTGCCCTCTCTTAATCACACTCAGCCTGACCAGAGATTCGAATGGACTGTGTTGCCTCAAGGTATGGCTAACAGTCCTACTATATGTCAAATATACGTAGATAAAGCGTTAACAACTACTAGACAAAAGTTTAAGAGATTGTTGATTTATCACTATATGGACGACATACTTATTTGCCATCCAGAAAAAGAAGTTTTGTTAGAAGCATTACAATTTATAACTCAAGCATTAGAAAAGAGAGGACTAACGATAGCCCCTGAAAAATTACAATTAGAGGAGATCCAAGAATATCTGGGTACAAGGCTCACTGCTACTACAGTCAGACCAATAAGGTTGACCATCAGGACAGATCAATTGAATACCTTGAACGATTTTCAGAAACTCTTAGGTGACATTAACTGGATCAGATCCTATTTAAAATTATCCACAGGGGAATTAAAACCTTTATTCGATATATTAAAAGGTAATCCTGACTTGAATTCCCCTAGGAAACTTACTCCTGAAGCACGGATATCCTTACAGCTAGTAGAGAATAGACTTCAGCAGTGTTACGTTGATCGTTGTGATCCTACTCAACCATTAAGTTTAATCATAATCTCAGAGAAGCATACCCCTTTTGGCATAGTTTGGCAAGGAGGACCTTTGCAAAGTATAAATCTCCCTAGCTCTCCGGCTAAAACATTGCAATCATATCCCCAAGCTATTGCTCAGGTAATATTCAAGGGAATAGAATCTTGCATTACTGTTTTTGGAATCCATCCATCTATTATTATAACTCCTTATTCCACTCAGCAAATTAAATGGTTAATTAATAATGATGATGATTGGTCAGTATTATATTGTACCACTTCAGCTCAGTTCGATAACCATTATCCCCAACATCCCTGGATTCAATTCTGTAAAAATACTCCCATAGTTTTTCCAAAAGTGACTAGTGTCCAGCCTCTTAAAGACTGTGTAACCATTTTTACTGATGGCTCCAAAAATGGAGTAGGTGCAGTACTTATCGGTAAACAACTTCATACCATAATAGTTCCACCCAACTCCGCACAGGTTACTGAACTTGCAGCTGTAATATTAGCTTTTAAATTGGCAGATAATCAGCCATTCAATCTTCTGTCTGATAGCTTATATATCGTTAACGCTTTACAGGTTCTTGAAACGGTACCCCATATTTCTTCCATGTCCACGGTAGCTTCTTACTTTACTACGCTACAAAACCTTATCCTACAGCGTAAACATCTATTCTATGTAGGACATATTAGAGCTCATTCTAATTTACCAGGACCTTTGGCCAATGCTAATGACTTGGTAGATATGGCCACCAAATCAATTTTTGTTTTTTCCATAGAGGAACAGGCAAAACTCTTTCATGAAAAATTTCATGTAAATTCCACTACTTTGAGCAGAAAATTTCCTATATCTAAATGTATGGCTCGACAAATAGTAAAAAATTGTCAACATTGTGCTCCTTTAATCCCAGTACAATCCTTTGGAGTTAACCCTAGGGGACTGCTGCCTGGCCATATTTGGCAGATGGATGTAACCCATATTTCTGAATTTGGTACTGTTAAGTATGTACATGTGTCAGTAGACACTGCTTCAGGGGTCATTATGGCTTCTGCTCATTCTGGAGAAAAGGTAAAAGATGTCATTCAACATTGCCTACAAGCGTTTGCTGGCTGGGGCATACCTAAAGTTATTAAAACAGATAATGGTCCTGCTTATACTTCCAAAAGCTTCCAGTTGTTTTTACAAACATTTAACATCCAATCAGTCACTGGCATCCCCTATAATCCTCAGGGACAGGGCATTGTGGAAAGAGCACATCTTACTTTAAAAAATTGTCTAAATAAACAAAAAGGGGGAATAGGAGCCTCCTACAAGTCTCCTAAAGATAAACTTAACTTAGTTCTTTTCATTCTAAATTTCTTAACTCTGGATAGGGACGGCCATTCTGCAGCTGATCGACATTATAATCCCCATAATACGTCTCAAGTATGGGCAAAATGGAAAGATATCCTGACAGGTTGTTGGAAAGGACCAGATCCAGTCCTTCGTTGGGTCCGAGGGTCTGTTTGTATTTTCCCACAGGATCAACAGACTCCAGTCTGGATTCCAGAAAGGCTGGTCAGAGTTTTACAACATGCAAGTGATGCTGTTCCTCCTCGCAGTGACAAGCCTGAGCCTTCCTCCAATAACAGAAACTCAGACGGAAAGGCAAACCCGGAACCTATGGGCCATTGTTAGCCTGGCCATATTTTTCATTTCTGACTAACATATTTTTTATCCTTCCTTTTCTTGCTTTTCACCAATTTCTCTACAAGTCTGTCAATTCTACTGATGATTTTTCAGGTCGTGCTATTTTTGGTGACAAGGATATTTCTAGCCTTTCTTTGCTTTAACAGGAGAAATCTCTGCACTTTGCCGTTGGAATCATGCTACAAATCAGACCCAGAGTAGAGCAACTTGTTCTGCTGACCCTAGCTGTGATATTGCTTTTCCTCCCATGTCAGCTTGTGTATTCTCTCTTTTTTGTGTTTCTACCAACTAACATTTCTGATAATTCCTCTTAACCGTTAGCTGTATCCTATCTCTCACAATGCTGGAATGGTTCTTTTGCCACCTGTGCAATTTGCACATTTCTATCTTCCTACCAGTCCTAGTTTCTGTTGCAGATATAGAATTGCCAGTGCTATTATCAAGAAACAGAAGAGGCTTTGATATTGCAACAGCCGTGATCACTACCACCACAGTCTTTGCAGTAGTCGCATTGACATAACCACAACAACGATCATTCGGCCAAGAATGCAGTTGCAGCCTTACAGACCATAGAGACTCTATCAGAGAATGGACTCATTATAAGAACAAGTGGATACCTTGCAAGAACTTTTGGGACTGGGATGCGTTTATTCCCTGAGAGCTGCTTTGTGTTACCCATGTTGTAACTCTATTGGGATGTATATTGTTTCTGTATTTGATATGGCTATAAGGTTCCTCTTCTGTTTATAGAATTGTCAAACAGTGGGCAAGCTTAGGAGCTATGGTGGTACCCCTCTGCCTTGGCCTTCTTCTCTTCATTCGTTTTGGCATGCATCTGCAAACTAGCCAATAGAGAGATCAAATTATTTTTCATCAGGCCATGACCGCCCTAAAGGCCGACAGCCCCCCATTAGTATGGCTCTTGATGCTGGATCGGTAGTCAAAGACGGGTAATGAAGTAGGTGGCTGTGTACCGACCTAAGACAGGAGCTGCAGCATGCTCTGCAGGCTCTGATGACGGGTAAGGACATATGCTGACCACTCAGCCTAACACAGACACGGTCCCGAGCCTTAGTTTAATATTAAAGAAGGGGGATCTGTGGGGTTTTCCGGGAACCCCAGCCTCGGGCATGGTCAAGATGGCGCCTGACGCTGAGCCAGAGGCGGCCAGCTATACAGTAAACAACCAGCGAATTCCAATAATTGGCTAGTTAATGATGTGACTAGGGCATGCCCCCCCCTCGTGCACCCGTCCTGTGCCTGCAGCTGTCCGCGTTTATCTTGTGTACTCTCCCCTGATTGACTGAAGTGTATATAAGCCTGGTGGGTGGGAGAGTAGGGAGAAGCTGAGGAAGGGACGGAAGAAGCGGAAGAACCGGCGGCGATGATGGCGGCCGCGGCAGCAGCGGGAGCGGAGCTGGAAGGAGGGAGTACGCGGGAGTGGAAGGAGCTGGGAAAAGGAAAGCTGAAAGTGCGAAGAAGCTAGGGGTAAGAGAAGCGTAGGAAAGAACCTGTGCACAATAAACTTCCAAAGCTTCAGACGTTTGCCGTGTCTCTCTCTGCGGGCAGAGGGGACGCGACACTGCAGCAAGTGGTCTCATTCAGGAAGTGTTTAAAAGTTAAATGGTCATTAGATCCAGTCTGTGATTGTAGGACAGAACCTTTGAGATAAAGTCAAATGGGATGACCATTTTATAAAATAAAAGTGAATTCCCAAAAATGTATTCAAAATGTCCAACAGGCAGTAAAAATTCTCCCATTGTGTCAAGATTCAGGAAAGTCACAGCCTGAAAGAAGAAAAAAAGTTTTTTCCCTGACACAATATCATGATGAGTCAAATGTTAGCATTATCTGCTAAGGATTTTAAAGAAGAAATAATAGAACAGAATCAGCAATCATTTTCAAATTCTTTGAAATAAATGAAAACAAAATAGGGACATGCAAAAAGAAGGTATAAGAGAGAGAAAAAAAACAAATTATAGAAACTAAAAGTACAATAACAGAGGGAGAAAAAAAACTTTTTTGAAAGGCTCTGTAGAACAGAAGAGATAATAGAAGATCAAATAATCAAACTTGAAAAGAAACCAAGAGAATTTAACCAGCCTGAACAATAGACAAAAGAAAGGTTTGAAGAAGAAAAGAACAGTAGAGAACAAGAAAGTGATTGGGGGTGGGGAGGGAGAAGGGACAGGAAAAGGGAGGAACCACATAATGAAATTTATGCTCTGTATATATATGAATATAATACTGTGACTTTCACCTTTATGTGTATATCTACTATAAATATTATAATATATAATATATATTATTTATAAAACAGCAGTTTAAAAAGATAAATAAAAAGAAGGAAGACTAGTAGAGGAAGGGGAATAGGAAAAGGTATGAGGGAGGAAACGGAGAATACTAGGGATTGAAATGGAGTAGATGTTATCACGGTGCTTGGACACAAAAGTCACACAGCTAATAGCAAGTAGTTATCTTTTGCCTGGTGTCCAGAGCAGGCTATCTGGATAAGTGGAGAATTTTCAGAAGTCTCTGTGCTCCATTTTGCTTAGCAGGTCCTTTTGAAACATCCTTGTTTTCTCTGACATCTTACTATAAGCAGTGAGAAGAAACCACTCTGTACCTTTCACATCTTGCCTGGAAACATCAGCTTAACAGCCAAGTTCATCATTTAAAAACTCTACTTTCCAACCAACAGCAAAACACAATTCAGTCACTTTCCTGCCACTTTACAATATGGATTCCTACTATATCCAATATGTTCCTCATTGCCTTCTAAGGCATCTCCAGGAGCAGCATTAGTGTTCATACTTCTACCAACATTCTCTTCACAATATAAATACCTGTAAGGTGAAAGAAGTAGATCTCCTTACTTGTTTTTCAGCTCTCACTGGAATCACTTGTAACATCTAGATTTCTGCCAACAATTTGTTAAAGGGAAACTAGGCTTTTTGTATTAAGTACCTCAAACTGTTCTGCTCTCTACCCTAATTCATATTCTGAGGTCTTTATTATAGCAACACACCAATGCTTTGTAAATTAAAAAAAAAATCTGTAATACAATTTAAGGGCTGTTATGTAACAAAGTACTACAGAATGAGTGGTGGCTTTGAGAAAAGAAAAAAAAAAAGAAAGAAATGTTTTCTCTTCCATTTCTGGATGTTAGAAATCCTAAATTAAGATATTGGCAAGGCTATGGCTTTCTTTTAGCCTCTGCTTCATAGCTTCTAGAGGGCTGCTGGCAAAACTTAGTTTTCCTAGGCAATAGGGGTCTCTCTCCAATCTCTGCCCCCATAGTCACATGGTATTCTTGTTCTAGTGTCTGTGTTTCTCCTCTAATAAAGACACAAATCACTGATTAAGACTCACGCTAATCAGAAGGCCTTCATTTTACCTTAATATTCCTTACATTGTTAAAAACAGAATTTCCAAACACGACCACATTCTATGGTTGTGAGTTTCTGGGACACACTCTCATACATTTTCTTAATCATATTTGATGATTTAAAGAAAAAAGCAAAACACCATCTTATACCCCAGAAAATTTTATACAAAAGAAGTAAAGGGAAAGGAAACCAAACAGAAGGATGATTTCTATGTCATACTCCAAGTTTTAAATATTGCAAAAAAATTTATTTTCAATTCCATCTGGACCTGGAATATATTTTTGTGAAAAAGATTTGACAATAAGTTCAAATTCATTAACAGATAAATGGTCATGTTAAGAAGTTTTTCTTTTTGTACCAGGGATTGAAACCAGGGGTGCTTTACCACTAAGCCACATTCCCAGTCCTTTTTAAATTTATTTTATTTTTTTTTTTTTTAAACAGGGTCTTCCTAAGTTGCTTAGGCCTCACTAAATTGCTGAGACTGACTTTGAACTCATCCTTCTGCCTCAGGCTCCTGAGCTGCTGGGATTACAGGCGTGTGTCACCACACCCAGCCTGTCTTTTTAAATTAGTTTAGAATATTGCAGCCTGTCTTTTTAAATTAGTTTAGAATATTGAAGTTTTCAAGGAAATTTTCATTTCATCTAAATAATCAAGATTATTTTAAAGTTTTTTCCTATAGTTTGAATAGTTGAGTTAACAGTAGTGATGTCCCTTATTTTATTATTTATTTTAGTAATTTATATTTATTGTATTTATTTTATTCTTTGATTAATCTTATTAGTGGTTTTTCAAGTTTATTAAATCTTTGAAAGATTAAATTTTTCTGTTGTGTGTTTTATGCTTTTCTGTTTTTGCACTAATCGAACTCTAGAACTCACATACTAGATAGGGGCTCTACTACTGAGCTGCAAGCTGTTGTTGTTTTGGTATTTTTTGTCTCTTATTTTTCTTGCCTTCTATTTTGAATTTAAATTGCTCTTATTTTGCTTGAGCTTACTGGGTAGAAACTTGTATAGCTGTCTTCAAAATTTACTCTTTTTAAAATATAGAACTTTAATGCTATCATGTTGCTTTTAAGCACTGAGTATGCTATGTACTATCAATTTAAACATTTGGGCATTTTCTTATATGTTTTGTAATATTTTTAATATTTCCTGAGATATTTGTTTTGACTCTTTGGTTACTCAGAAATGAGAAAAATGGGGAATATAGTTCCAAAATATTTGGGAATTTCCTACTTTGTTTTTATTGTATTCTATTTTAATACAATTTAGTTCAGGTAAAATACTGTGCATAATTTTTATGTCTTAAAACTTATTGAACTTTGTTTTATGGACCAAGATATGTGTTTTCTAAGCATATTTCTAAAGCATGTGCAGCTGCAATTGTTAGGTGTAATGTTCTGTAAATGTCAATCGGTCAAGTTGATGGATAGAATTGTTCTGATAGTCTCTATTCATACTACATCTATTCATAGTATATTGTCTACTCAGTCTATTAATTAATAATTAATTTTATTAATTTCTTTCAATTACTGAGAGTAATGTGTTAAATTCTCAAATTTAAGGATTGATTTCTTTTTAATTCTACCACTTTCTGCTTCATGCATTTTGAAGTTCTGCTAAAATAGGTGTAGATATTTGAAATCTGTGTCTTTCTAGTGAATTGCTCGCTTTGTTTTCTTCCCACAGTCTTTTCTTGCACATTTTAAGTCGAGGCACTCAATCATGGAGAGTCCTTCCCACCACTTTACAGTTGTGTCCCTTCCGATGCCCTGACCTGCAGATTACAGGTTGTGATCTCAACTCTGATCTCTGCCTTTTGTGCTCTGTAGTGGCATCGTGCTGTGCTAAGCGTCCAGCTTGCTGGGCTCCTTATGGGGAACTTTTCATCAGGCAAGAAACCAGGATGATCTTGAGCTTCACCTCAGGAGTTTCTCTGCCCTAGGTGATTAGTCTGCTTGTTTTCCTTTGACTGTAGACTGTTGTCTCACATGTTTTATTTAGTTCTAATGCTTCCTGTGACTCAGCAAGTCCAGCACCAGCTATTCTATCATAGAAGCAGAACTCCCTGGTTTTTGCTGTTTTGTGACTGTTTAGTTTTTCAATTTTACGTTTTGAAGAAACTGGCTTTGACCATCTTATTAAGTTCTGTGATATCTTAGTGTCCTCCAGGGGGAGCCAAAACATTAATCTGTCGGTGTGGTGCTTCTGGATCTGATGTTCCCCTGAACCATGAAGAGATTTCAGATAAAATCTTACCAAGAAATGTCTTGAATATTCTTTTGGTTATTGTTCTTGTTTCTCTCCTTTTTAATCACAGTGGATACCTCAACATTAAGCAGGACACATTCTAGTTAAAGGAAGGTATTTTCATAAAGTTGACCATCTAATCAATGTCCCATTTGTAACAATAATCCATAACTCCAGATTTAATGTCTCAGGCTGTAGAAGGAATGTTATGTCTTGAAGATAAGCAGTGGGAAATACATTATTTAATAAGTATTGTACTCAAGGTGTGCCAAGGGATTTACTAGTTGCACTTGAGTATTTGCTATTATAGAAGCATAAGCAGATTGTAAATATGGGGAATGCATATTTTATGCAGGCCCATTTCTTTAAGTTTATAATATTTGTTGGTAATTCTTTTGGGTTTACTTATTTATATTGGCTGAACTTCATTCTGATTTTTTTTTAAACTCCTAGCCACTTTTCGTATTTTCTTTTTGACACTGCCACTCTCATTTATTTATATATTTATTTATATTTGTTTCTTTTTTTCTTTTTTGCCAAACTCTGGCTATTGAGTTCTCTCCATTCAAGTTGAATTTGATTATGGATATAAATTAAATAACAAATGGTTATAAACTGAACACAGAGTAGAAATTGGTGATAAAAATGTAAGACTATGTAAAGAGAATAGTACCTCATTCTGTCTCTTACAGATATCTCCTAATGACTAATAACTTCTCCCCAAGGACAATTTCACCACCCTTTCATCCATACTACATACTTATCCCATGTGTTCTTTCTAAATACAATCCTAAGTTTCTTCCTCCCATCAAATCTGTCAGTGTCTGACCATGACACAAAATTCAAAGATGAGTTTCTTAGCAAGGCACAGATGGAGCCCCCATGTATCCATTATTCTTATCTCTAACCCTCTCTTCTTGACACATCCTGTGTGCCAGGCATTCTAAGAAATGAGCTAAATTTACAATGAATTGTTTTCTCAAAACTCCATGACTTATTTTGCACTGATCCTCAGCTTAAACTTCTACCTGGAACCTGCATCAGTAAAGTGCCTACATTTCTTTATAATATTCCTCCCCAAGTGTCACCTTTTCTTTTTAAAACTTTATTGACATTCCCTTCTCCCTTGAGCAGTGTACCATTCTGTTTCCATTCTTAAGCATATTCTGCAGACATTTCTGCTGTGAAATGTGTAGAATCAATGTCCCACTTGTGACAATAGTCACAACTAAATTACCCTACAACTAAGCTACATGTTTATAGTATATGTCCCAATTTCCCTGTTGAGTGTTTGATTCCTGCCTCTATATGAACAAATTCTCACATTATTCTAAATTCTCAAAATCTGGAACTTGGTTTTATTTATTCTTATGTCCCTAAAACTTTTCAAAATGACCTAACACATAGCAGAACACCTGGACCTGAGAAAGGAATAAAGAAGTATGGAAAGAGCCCTGTTCATAGATAAATAAAATAATATTGAGATCAAAGTACAGTATAAAACATCTTTGTCATCTACTAGAAGTGGATCAAAACTCAAGTGAAAATATTTTATAAACAATCATTTTGTTCTTAGATAAAAGAAATGTGGGAAGATGGACATATGAGAATACACACACACACACACGCACACACATACATACACACATACACATTTTTTTCGGTACTGGGTATTAAACTCAGAGTTACCCTACAACAAAGTTACATGCCCAGACCTTTTGTTTGTTTGTTTTTATTTCAAGACAGGGTCTTGCTAAATTGCCCATTGCTCAGACTGGTGTTGATCATACTATCATCCTGCGTCAGTCCAACAAGTTGCTGGGATTATAGAGGAGCATCAATGCACATGACTGAGAAATCAATCTTAATATCCATGGAAAATAATTCCCTTCCTATGTCTGTAGTGGAGCAGAGATACAACTCCACTGAACTAAGCATTCTGCAGAGTCAATACCTTTGAGTCATCTACATGATCCAGCATGAAAAGCTGTAAACATTTGGAAGGTGATTATTAGGTCATGAGGTTATGAGACCCTCATGAGTAGGATTAGAGTTCATAGAGGCCCTCAAGAGCACTTTTGTCCCTTCCACCATGAGAAGATACCAGAAGAAAGTCATCTGCAACCCTGAAGAAGACTCCCTCCAGAACCTGATATTTGGCACTCCCAATCTCCAGAATTATGAGAAATAAGTTTTATGATTTATGATGTACTCAGTTCATGGTATTTTGTTATAGTAAACTGAATTAACTAAGACACAAACCTTCTAAAGTAATTGCTCTAGAAAGGTCTATGGTAGCCTATTTGCCTATCACGTTTCAACTAGAACAAAGTAAATTCTCCCTTCAACATTCAGCTTTCTCAGACAGATATTTCCAAGGGGGCTGAGAGAATGGAGAAGTTGTGGAGGAAAGGGTTAGCATCACTCTACAGATGTGTTCTTAGGTTGCTAAAAGTCATGCTAAAAATTGGTCACCCTTTAGTGCACAGGATTGAATGGGACCATTGTGTGCTGACTTCTACAGTTTTCACTTGGCAGAGAAATCCTCACATCTGTACAATTTCACTTTATCCTCAACTAAGTGCCATACCTAAAGATGAAATGGAACAGAAACTTGGTCCTTCCCCTAGTTTTTCCTCCTGTATTATTGCAATAAGTGACAGAAGTCTTGACAATTACATTCCTTTGGTCTTGTTGCCTTAGTCAGTTATTCCTACACCTGGTCATTCAACTCTTCTGCTCAGCTGAGTTTCTGCTATACTTCTCTCCTTCACAGATAGTTCCTTTCCCTTCATTTTTAAAGAAGGAATTGTGTGATTTCTTTACTTTCAGAATAATATAGTCCCTTATTCTTTTTGTCCCATCTGTGACCTGTGAAAATGGATAGACAGTTTATACATTGCCTGCTTTAATCTGAGTAGATGGATGGACAGCTTATGCTCAGATCAAGAGTATTGTAATAAACACGAACTAGAACATTGATTTTACTTAAACTGGTTAACAGACCTCTCTCATCAGCTATCAGTGGTCACTTATAATGACATAATGAAAACTCAACAAAGAAATTAATTCAGAGAACTCACAGTCAGTTTCATTCTCAAGAGATTATTGCCAACTGAAGTTATTTGGGCATATGGGTTCCCATCTCTGAGGAATAAAGAGTGGGACGGATGGTAAAAACAAATAATTATTTCATTTTCTATTATTAATAGGAATAAAAACCTTCAGATATCCAACAGACACCAATCTCAGCAATGATTCACAAGATAATTTCCTTCAGAAAGTTGGATTTCATGTCCAATATAATGTAGCTCTTTGAAACCAACCTCCTTCATATTGTTCAAAAGTTATTCATGGCTATTGAGTATACCAGACTACACTGAGAACAGTACACTGTTTCCAGATAGCACCATGGAACCCATGATGATGGGGTACCAATCAAAACTAATCATGATGCTTATATTTAATCATCCTCCAAGAGTGAAGGGATCAATGATTAAATGATAAATCTGGATGGTCCTGGATGCTTGCTTCCTGTTGTTTTGCTCAAAGCTAACTCATCTGGACTGAATAGTCTACAAACAGTAAATTCTTTGACTCATGTCATTTTTCCTGGCTGGCAAAATTGTTCCTTTGTATGGGTTTCTTGTCACTTATAGAAACTAAGTGTTCTATTGAGCCTCTAACCTACAGACATGGAACACTGAGGTGGGCAGGAATTTGTCTAAGTTTGAAAGACATCCCTTTCCATTTAATATATATGAACACATATAGAATAAATTAGTCACTCATATTTGTACAATGTTTGCAAATCTTTGGGTCAAATGGGAAACTCATTCAAATTTGAAATAATATGACATGGCAGATAATTAATTTTAACATATCACCTATCATTAAGTTAACTGGCTGGAATAGTATATGCATTTCCACATTTTAATTTGACTAATATGAGAAAATTACACAGCAAATTATTCAAACACATGACCTGACAGTGTGTGATTAGTTAACAAGTGTTATTTGTCAATGACGAGTGTCAGTAGTCAAGCTCTGGGAAATGCCCCAAAGTAAAGCAGTTGCAGTTTCTCTATGATGCTGTGCAGCATGGTAATGACAAAGTAAAATATTTAAATGATTTCTTGTGGCTATTCAGTGAGAAAAATTAACTCTGACAGCAAATCTCTGTGGTATACATGCAATCTCCACTGATAAAATACTTCTTGACCTTGACAACCCTTTCTAATTCCAGCTTTTGTGAAGCCACACATTTCAATTGCTAGAATCAATAAGCTGGAACTACTTCTACCAGAAGGGGGAATTAGGTGAGGCTGGGACCGAGATACAGAGACTTCCCTCAGAAGTGTCCCAGGACAAATTGCAGTTATAACCATGCTTGAGAGAGAAGAACTGTGTGCTAATTTTCACTTGTTAGGAGGATGCAGTTTTGATGACAATCAAGAAAACACCCAGAAATCAAATTTGGGTTAATTTCCTAGTTATAGAAAAGCTCATAATCCAGTATTAAATTTTGTTACTCTTCTTGCATAGGAAGGTTATGTTATAAATGTCCCAACTATAAAGGTTCATCTTAATAATTAATTGTTGTTATCAATATCGTCAATATAAATTCATTACATGCAATATAATATATTTTTTAACATAATCCATTGTATTCAATGTAAATAAATGTTTTATGGGACAAAAAATTCTGTTCACTTCATTGAACAAACATAATAAATACATTTGAAGGAGAAATGTTCTCTTACTTGGTTCTTCAAAACAGCCTCAATGTAACTACAAATCTAAAAAAAAAAAAAATGTCTGTGACCTCTTTTTACACATACAGGTTTGAAGCAAGCAATTACATTTGTCTCCAAGCAATTCTTGTCCATCAAGTCCTTGGCAGCCAAAGCACCATCATTATTGTCACTATTGCTTCTTAAGCTCTTCCGTTCTCCCTTTGGAAAATAGTAAGCATCTCCAATTAGACTCATAATGAATTTCAGCGTAATTCCAAAATATTCTGCATTACATTATGACATGGTAAGAGTGAGTTGTACCAAAGGAATTTAGGTTGATGAGAATGGTTTATCTATTTAATGTTGTCTTTTAGCTTTTCTTATGGTTTTTAAATCCCATTTATTCTCAAATGGAACAAGAGCAGTTATGCCAGGAGGGATAAAGTCCTCTCCCCAGGCTTACAAGGAAGAAAGGCACCCTCGCTATGTGACAGTGATCACCAGATTTACTACCCGTTAGCTGAAGATGAAAATGATCCCTGCATTCTTGCTGTGCCTATCTTCTTTATTCCTCCACCCTTCCTTCCTCAGGGAATTATATGGATAAGAATCTCTCCCTTTTATAACTAACATTCGGAACCCATACAGAAGCATGTCTTTTGCTTCCTGTCTGGGGAGTTATTTATCTCCTTTGAAGCACATTTTTATTATTTTGTTTTAAAGAGCAAGGTTTGGGTGCACATAACCCATTCAGTTATCAGGGTCAAATGCAATTGTTCTGTCTTCCAGGGTGTGCGGCTTCCCCACAAGATGAGTGGTTTATAAATGCTGCACTCTGCTTTTTGGCTCTGCTACATATCCACTTGGAGAAAAAGCATTATTCATAGCAAGGTATACTGCAAGCATCATAAAAATCCAGTGAAAATTATTCCTACTGACAATATCCCAATTAGATGAACTAGAAATAAAGAAGCTAATCATAGAAAAATCAGAGCAGCACCAGTGAATTTTGTCACCTCTCCAGACCCTGCTCTGTCGTTCTTTTCAGAACTAGCCTGTTCACTCTCTTCTGTGTGTTGTTTCTTACCCTTCTTTTTCTCTTATCCTTTTGCCCAGTCTCTTTTCACTGATACGTCTGAGGTCAAGGTGGCTTAAGGAGTGGATTAAGTTGTTTAAAAGATTGGAAACATTTAAAACATACCTTGCTTACAAATAATGTTGCTAATGCTACTAACAATAACAACAGTAAAAATACTTCATATTTTGAACAAGTCTATGAGGTAGGGAGAAATTATAGTTACTCTTATCTCCATTTCACATGGAGGAAACACAAAATTAAAATAGTTACCCAATGTCACAAAGGTGAAATTAGGCAGAGATCAGCTTTACTCAACTTCTCTCTGACTCATGAAGATTTAAAGAGATTTCCTCCTTAAAAAAACCTCAAATTGACACATGTTTTAGAGTGGTCAGGAATGCATCCTTTGCCTTACATACTGAAGTTTATCATGGATATTTTTTATACTCCCAACTGTATCACTAAATAGAGAAATAAAAGAAAGGATCACACCCATGTAAATCACTAGACAAAGTAGCCAGAAGAGTCCCTAATTCATGGTAGGTTCTAAATGCACACTTGTTCAGAGACTGTATTAAAGGAATTCATGTGTAAAATTCCTCCTAAAAAAAATATTGCAGGACATGTAGGGATGTGGTGCTTTTAATCATTACCACCAATGATTGAGATTAGTTATTTTAGAAATCTCCAAAATATATTGGGTCATGTTTAAGATGAAAAAATAAATTAAAAAAGGAAAACACAGTGCAAGTAGATCTTTTGTATCTTTTTCATTATCTAATAGATTTTTTTCTAACTTATAGTTAGTGCTATAAAAAATGACATATGAAAAGCCTATATTGTGATGCAGACCCTACTCTTCAAATCATGTATATATCTAGACAAGTGTACTTATTATGAAAGTTGCATATCAAAAAAAATTATTCATTGATGTTTGTTGAAGCAAGGAAAGGAAGACTTTATTCAGAACCATGGCACTAGATAGAGTGACTACTGTAAAAAGATTTTGCTATAGGGAAAAGAAACTAAGCTCAACTCCAAATAGCACGAGCAAGTGGGAGGACTCAATGAATGTAAAATTACTAAGAGGAATCATCAGGAATAAGGGAGATTCTAGCCAAACAAAGGGGATTCTTGCTGTAGACAGACCAGGGTGATCAGAAATCATATGAAGAACAGTGGGAGACATGAAACTTCACCAGATGTCCAGAGTTATCAGATCTTAGGGAATGAGAGTCCTTTTAAAAATGATGTAACCCTGTTCTTGCTAAAACAAGATATCAAAAGGAAATTCATAGATGTACCTAGGATAAAATTCAGGAGGTTGAATAAAGTTTTGCCAAGCCAAATTTCTTTGGTGTGTGTAGAGTAGAGATGTTTAAATGGAGATCTCTTATCTAAGATGACTGCTATCATATATTTCAATGTTATGTCCCTAGATCAATTGTATAAAGGGAAGCAAATGAAGCTGTCAGTGTATTTGGATTTGTTGTGGACATCAGAGTTTGGAACACTGCCTGTCCCAGGTTGAGATAATCATTGTTTCAATGCAGGAATGTCCCATGTACTGGAGAATGAACACTATCTGTTCTCTTTTCTTATGCATGTGAGCATTTGTATGTTTTTTTTTTTTTTTTTTCAGGAGACTTTCCAGACTTTTATTGGATAGCATTCACTTGATGACCATGAACTACCTCTTCAAACCAGAAACATAACTAAGGTATAGCATACGGAGTGTCTTGGTTAATAGTATTTCACTGAAGGATTCATTTCAATTATCAGTACAGAAATAGATAAGTTGCTCTAACCATACTGAAAACTTTATTCTGTACTTACAAAGATGTGAACATGTGTTTTACATTTACAATTCTGCCTAAGTTTCAACCAAATGAGACTGTTCTCAATAACTGTTCTCAATTTAGAATGTGAGACCTAACTTCTTAGGTAAGCCACTCATTTCTATTGATGTTCCTGTCACATTTACTTACCTCAGTAAAATCAGTCTTGCTATTATTTTACTTTAAGTAATCTTTGTTCTCAGAGTAATTTAAGTTGTCAGAGAATCTCAGTGAGAATAGGTAAAACTTGAGAAGACCTGCAAATGAGAATATGAAGGACCATAAATCAGTTTTTTTTCAGTTGACTGAAATACATGTTGAAACAATCTGCCTTTTCTTCCTTTGTTCTGAAAACCTTTCTCCTACAACCAGGCCTCCCTCACCTCAGTGGCCTAAGAGGAATAATTCTAGTATTACTATTGTATTATAATGTGACAAAGATTGAAAAGTGGTAACCAGAACCTTACAAACATATAACCAAATATGCCCCAACATCTGTCTCTTCATTTGGCAGCGAGGTGTAGGGCAGAAAAATCATTATCAGCTACATCAACAGTGTGTATCATTTGAAAACATAAAAGTCATGAATGCGATGGCTTTTTTCATCTTTTTAGTTCATGTGGCATCTCAGAAATCATTGCCAAAATGACAGAATTTTTGAAAAAGACAAAATTTCTTTAAGATTACCTAATTGAAGTATATGTCTGTATGCATATCTAGGACACCAGCCATAATTTTGCTTTTTGCAAATGTTTAGATTTTCAAACTCATCATCATTCTAGCAATTTGGCCTCTGAAATTGTTTTAAGTGTGTAGAACCATAATCAGTCTTATTCTTTATCCTATCGTCACCATTTTTCAACAGTATTTTATCCTAAACATTGATGTATTTTTTTTTGTTAACCTATGAAGAATATTTTTTTACCTCATTTCTACTATAAATTTTAGTTCATATCAAGAGGGCAATATCAAGAAAAATGCAAAGTAAGATTAAAAAACACAATTTTCCCTCTTCATCTCCTTCATAAAGTAATTATTCTTAAAACTTAAGTAATTTAATAACAGATTATGAAATTGATTTGCCCCCAAATGATGTGAATTGTTGACTTAATTTGTCTTTCTCTTACACTCTTTTTCTCTGTAAAAGCAATGTTTTAAATTTTGGCTAAAACTTATTCTTCTCTAATATTGTGACAAAGTCTTATTTTGCTTTGTTGTCTTTAATGGTGTCCTTATTATGATAAGGGTTTGAGTCTTGTGATGTCTTTATGAAGTCCTTACAATTTCATCCCCTGATTGTTCAGTATTAATTGCTTAGGTGTATGCAACAGAACTTACTACCTGAAAGCTATTAAATAAATCATCTCTTAATAGTTTTATTGGTCAGCTTTTGGTTGCTGTGACAAAATATCTGAGGAAAGCAATGTAAAGGTGGAAGGATTTATTTTGATTCAGTGTTTCAGAGATTGCAGTCCAAGGTCAGCTGGCTCTATTGCTTTTCAGGCTTCAGTGAAGTAGAAACATCATAACTGAACTGAATGGTGTGGCAGAAGAATGCTGCTCAGCTCATTGCAGCCAGGATGCAGAGAGAGAGGAAGGAAGCAAGAAATGATACAATCTCTAATGGCACACCTTCAAGCATCCATCCCTTCCAACTACGTTCCATCTCCTACCGTTTCCACTAACCCCCAAATGTCCATTCAGCTATAAACCCCTCAGTGGATTAATCCATTGACAAGTTCAGAGTGTTTATGATCTAATCTTTTCAGAAAATTCCCACTTCTAAATATTGTTCCTCTCGGGATCAAATTTGTAACAGAAGAGTCTTTGGAGAACACATCATATAACACTAGTCTTGAGAGCAAGCTTTCAAAAAATAAATAAATAAATAAATCCACCTTGATGCCCTTTCTATTCCACATAGGAGTATGTATGAGAAAATTATAGTAACTTTTTTCTATTTCCTTTTTTTCCTATGAAAACTCCTCTAAAAGGATAAAATTGTATTGCAGAATTTGAATAAAGAGTTACAGTTCTTTAGCATATTCTTTCCCTTAACAATTGAAACTCTATTATCTAAGTTGATTTTACTTGAAAATATTTAGGTTAAATTTTAAGTAGTTCTATCAATGCATATATATTTGGGGAATAGCCCATCTCATCTGGAAGTAGACTAGAAAGGGATCTCTGGGGAAGGAAATTTAGTCCAGCCACGTTGACACAGCATGAACTATCATAGCATAATAATAGACTTGTGCTTTGTGAAAGCAATGCATCTTTTCAGCATGCTGTTCACAGGTCTTCCACCTCCCTCCCTCCCACAGGTGTTCGAATGAGTGTGCCTTGCCCACAAAACCATTTTCTTTCTCTCTGAGAAGTTAGGTCAACAACAAAAAATATAACATCTAAAGGTATCATTAAGTATCAAATTGTCCCAGACAAGAATTTCAGTATCACTTGGGAACATTTTAGGCAAGCGAATTTTCAGGCATCACCCAATAATCTGTGGAATCAGAGTTGTTCTGGCAATTCCAATGCACACTAAAGTCTCAGGAACTCTGCCTTCAATGATTGAATTCTGCTTCAGGTCTCCCTGCAGGTCTGATTTCCAAATAGTTTTTTTCCTAATGTTCTTGATATTCTAACCAGGGTATCTGCTCTCACAACTTCAGCATAAAAAAATTTATTGTCCTTTAAAAAAAAATCTTGTGTGCAGTTTTGCAATTTCACTGTCCCCACTTTGCCAGAAAATTGAGTATTAGCTCCTGCATCTTCTTTCAGCTTCATCTAAATTTCATTGAATCAGGTAGATATTTCAGAATGTGTGGGATGATGATGGGAACTTGTCTAGTTTTACTATAGATGAAGTTTTCATGTCTATTTTATTGTGATTTATATCACATTTTATGTCTGTCAAACAATTTTGGAAATATGTACCCACTCTCTGTCTTTCTTGGAAGTCTCTTAGCGAACTGCATATTTATTAGATACTAACACCTAATGGAATGTAACTACTTTGCTTTAAAATATAAACTTCCTTGAAATGTCATACTTTCAGTACACCTGAGAGCGATTTCAGTGCATCATTATCTCCACTGAAATGGAAATGGTATCTAGGGGTTATTTCTGTAACAGCAGAGGGATATACCAAACAGGCTGGCAAGTAAAGGGGGTTATCCCCAAGTACTGACCAAGAAGAAACTGATATTATAAAAACACATCACCCCACTGCAGATTCGAAGGCTCTGAAGAACCACATTTGTTTTAATCTCTTGCTAAGAATTCAAGTCACATACCAGCTTCTCACTGGTGCTTTAAAACAACAGTATGCTGAAGAGAAACTAGAGAAGGAAATTGACTACCAAGGCTACGTAAAAAGAAATATGTACAAAACAACCATCTGTACAAAGATGTCTGCTTGAGAAAGCAAAACCCTGAAAGATAGCTACCCCAAATGCTATAAATCATTGAAAAAACATGAACCCAGGGAGTCAGCAGCCAACCAACCTCACTTACCTTTCACATCTTTGTTTTCCTAGTGAGAAACTATTACTTTCTTCCTATGTGGGGACCTCAATTCATTTTTGTGATTTCTTATCTTTATATTAAGATTTTACAGGCCCTATGGGAATAGCATTCCCCAAAGTCATATATATATAAAATATACCGTCATGTGTATATCACACGGCTTTTCTCAATTCTTTAATTGAAAAATTCATGTAATTAAAATTATTCTATTAAAAATTAATTCTCAGTCTTTTTGAATACTTGTACCTTTGTACAAGCAATTTGAGTTATGTACAGGTAGTTGTAGTCTTGGTCTTGTAATTGTATATATTTGCCAGGAATTCTAACTAAATTCTCACTTTCCTCATAATCACACTTTGATGTTTCCAAGGCTATGAAAATCACAAAATCTAGACAGTATTTAGTCCTTCTGTGCTCATTTAAGCCAACAGTTTTATAATCAAAAAGTAGTCATGATAATATTTTTCTTTTCAACCAGAATTTTTCAAATATAAGCCCATGCCTTTACCTTAGAAGCACTGACCTTCATTATTAAAATAAACACTGCCATCCAGGACAGTCCATGTACCTTGTGGAGAGAATACATACTAAAGGTAACTTTCAACAATAAGGATGAGATAAAGCCCTACTGATTCTGAGGATTAGGAATGGTAGGACAGAAAACTAGTTTCATTTTAAATATGTTTGAGAAAAAGGGCTAACTGAATATAATATTAATCTATTTTATGTATTACATTATTATTTGTATACTAAAACAATCCATCTATGTACTTTTTCTTGCTCCTATCATATTTTCTTAATGGACACAAATAACATCTCATATTGTGGAAAATTCTTCACCAACTTAAAAAAATAATTGGATTATTATTTGATATAAGTCATCACATTTTCATACTTTACCAGTATGAACATTTTTGCACATTCAGTATTTTAAATCATTTTACATATAATAACACACATCTAGAAAACATTTTTGCAGACAAGATGTTCTGTGTAAAATATTTTAAAATGCTTTACTAATTAGCCCTAAATACACAAAAATAAAACTTCTCTATCACAGTGAGATACTGTTAATCAACATAATGAAAATAAATTTTATGTACCTGAAGGTTTATTAAATGTAATAGGTAACATGAACATTTAAACTTTTAAACTATAGTTTAGCATTATTAAAATATTATAATGTCTGAAAATCAAAACATGCATAAAAAAGATTTTTAATGAAATGATTATTTTTGCACCTTTTAAGTGCATTTCATTTTGAGGATTCCATGCTTCATAGTATGACATATTATATTCCAGTGTAGAATTCTTTAAAATTTTATAACATGTTATCTTAAGAGAAGTGTATTCTTGTGATACAGCAGAAATACTCAATTTTAGGGTTGCATTTTAGTGGTGTTACTCTGTGCAATTTTATTTTCTGAGGCTCTGTGTTGGCATACAGATATCAAATTCTGTGCCTATGTGTGAATGTGGAGATTAACTTAAATGATATTTCAGAAAGCTCATAGAACAGAATGTCTTCAGTTTGCTATGTAACTTACAAATTCAGAGACAAATAAGTTCCTATGTTAATTTAATTCTGTTTTCTTCCCTTTGATTTACCCTGATTTGGGGGAAAATTACAGTTTTACCTGAATAATCCACATGAATCTCTTAAATTTTCATTAGGACTTACATATGTAAACATGGCCTATACTGACGTGTATTATAGCCCTTTTTGTCATTTTTTATTGAAAGCAAAGCTTCAAATTCATGAAAGAATAGGTGTCATAAATAACAGGTATACTTGCTGTACTTTTGCACTTGAATAGGTACATTTATTTTTCATCTGGTATAGATGGTGCTCTGCTTACATGCCTATACCCTTGGGAAAGAGCAGAGTTATCTATTTGTACCTGGAGAACAACTAGACTTTGATAAATGGAAAGGGACAGGGTTCATGTACCATGAATTCCATACTTCACTTTTTTGTAAAAGGTAGAATTTTTGGCTACATTAATATGTGATACCAGCAAAGGTTTGCTTTATTCACTTTCTTGACTTGAAAGATTATTAAAATGTATGTTGCTGAGTCCAAGTTTTTAATATCATTTTCTTCTGAAAACACCCTGATGAATATACACTGAAATAATGCTTCACCTGCCATCTATGTATTGTTTAATCCAGTCAATTTGACATTTAAAATTAGCCATTACAAATATCAAACAGGAAATAGGCTAAAAGTGTCTTGATATTTTGCAAATATTGATATACAGAAATTTTGTGAATAGGAAGATATAAAGTTAAGTTGCTGGTGGGTAACAGGTCTCCAAATTTTGTTTTATTCTGTTTTTGTCATCTTCTCCATATTACAATTAGCACAAGTAAGGGATCCTAAACCCTAAGAGAGGTCATTCCTACATTATGTGAGTCCCACAACATGGAAGTGAAAAAATGTTAAATATAAGTAATAAAAGATTTTACCAAGCAAAAATCAAGCTAACAGAAAAAAATGTGAAAAATGTGACAAATACTACTTGTCTTGGAGAGGCTTTATAAGATAAAATGTCGTCAGTACCCAGTCATATAATAGAACATATGTGTTCACCTAAAAGAACATAAAACACTTGTCATTTCTCCATTGCAATAAAATATTTAAATGATGAACAACAAAAAACACACACACAAAATTAGGAGCATATTTTTAAAAGCACATTTTCTCATGAGATTGCAGGTCATCTGATTAAGCTTGGACTGAATGTGTGGTGTTTTGGGTATCAAATAGCATTACTTACATAACTGCTCATTAGCTAATTGCCTGCTAGTCTGGATGCTCTTGGCTGTGATGTCTGCAAAAGACTGGCCAGGGCAAGAACTCATTGTAATCAACAGATGGTAAGAAACAAGCATAATTTTCCAAGCTCAGTTCAAGTTCTTGAATGTTTACCAAAATTCCAATGGATAAAGAAGACAAAGACTAGAGGCAAGTAGGGAAGCATTTATATTTAAACAAAGGATGTGGATTCAGGGAGAAGTGAAGAATCAAGTTTGCTAATACACAGAGTCTCCCATAATTACATAGAGCTGAATTGAATAACTGTAAGAAAAAAATAAATAAATCCTCTATTATGTATGGGTAGTTTAATATACTTATTTTAGTAACTGATAGATCTAGCAGGAAAACATTAAGAAATGAAATATCTGAATAATACATTAATATGGTTGGAAATCTGTATAAAACAGAAGCACTAACAATTTTCCCAGAAAACATGGAATATTTGCCAATAAATCGCATATATGAGGCTGTGAAATAAGTCTAAACAAAGTTCAAATAATTGGTATCATTCTCTGTCTGTAATGAAATAAATTAAAATTTTTCAAAAATATATTGATTTAACTGGGCACTGTGATGTATGCCTATAATCCCAGCGGTTTGCGGGGCTGAGGCAGGAAGATCCCACGTTCAAAGTCAGCCTCAGTAACTTAGCAAGGCACTTAGCAACTCAATGAGATTCTGTCTCTAAATCAAATACAAAATAGGACAGGAGATGTGACTCAGTGATCAAGTACCCCTGAGTTCAATCCCAGGTACCAAATATACATATACTGATCTATACCAAATGTTTTGAGATATCAAAAGAGTGGAAAGACAATGATGGAATGTGAAAAAATACTTGCAAACCATGTATTTGATAAGATGATAATATCCAAAATAAATTACAAACTCCTACAATTCAATAACACAAAGTGAAACAACATGATTAAAAAATGAGTAAGCACTGGTGGTATAGCTCAATGCTAGAGTACTTGCCCAGGATGTGCAAGATGCTGGTTTCAAATCTTGGTGCTAGGTTCAATCCCTAGCACTGCAAAATAAAAAAATGAAATTACACATAAAATAGGTAAAGGACCTGAATAGACATTTTTCCAAGGAAGACCTATAGATGGCCAACAGATACATGAAAAAGATGTTCAAGGTCACTAACAGGAAACACGTCAAAACACCAATGAGGTCTCCTTCCACTGGGAAGCAATCTCACCTTCAGCTTCAGTAACTTATCTGAGTCTGGTTAGAGGGAACACATTCATACACAACAAGACCCAAGAAGACAATTTATTACTTGCAGATAGGACAGAAGGCCTAGGCTTTATGGTGAGGCAGTCTTCCAAGGCTCAGGAAACCTGCCTAAGGAGATGGAGTCTCAAGGGCACATCTGGTATGTGTACTGCAACTGATGGAGCTGGGAAGCACCCAGCATGACCTCATTATCACAGGGAAACATGGTACAACACACTAGCTGGAGCATGAAGGAGATCCTGCTTCTAGGGGAAGATTCAAACAGTCTGAGTAGTCCCTTCTCAAGATGTGACATTTCTAGCATATTCTACTACTAATTTTGAGAAATGCCAGAGAAATGGGGCAGAACTGAATCACTACAAGTTCCTTCAGGGTTGAAATTTATAGATACTTAAAAAATTAAGACACACCAAATCTGGTCTCAGTATGAAAGAGATAACCTCAACATTTCTAATAGCTTAAAGGCACTGAATCTGTAATTTCAAATAATCCTTTGGAACAAGACACCAGAATCAGATGGGTTTGCAATTGAGTTTTGTTTAGTATTCATAGAATAGTTAATTCTAATCTTACAGAACATCTTTCATAAATTAGAAGAAAAATGTCCTGAGTCTTGAGACTAAAGGAAAATTATATATGTTTTCCTCACACATTAATTCAATAAATAACACTTTCTAAGCTAATTGCCTTCTGAGCTAGGCAATTCTGCCTAGATTCTTTTTTATCTAGTTTTTGGAACAAGGGTGACAAACTAGAGATTGATTCTGGCTTGTTTTTCCTGGATTTTCACCCTAAAATATGGACAATAGCTGCCCCTACTACATATTCCCTGAAAATCTTACATTTTATTTTTTGCTCTAATAAACATTTTATGTACTTTAGTTTTTATAATATAATGATACATTTTAATTTTAAAATAGTATATTCAACCTCGATATGTATTATAAATATATATGTACGTATATATGTACATATACATATGGGTGAGAGTGTGTGTGTTTGTGTGCGTGTGTGTGTGTGTGTGTGTGTGTGTTTGGATAGTGTGCCAGGGATTGGGCCCTGAGTTTCTTGTATGCTAAGCAAACTATCTACATCTGAGGTATGCCCCAGCCCAAGCTCCACATTTTAAACTTTATATTTTTAGAGCATCTTAAAGGGTATTGCTAAAAATTTAAAGAGCAGAAATAATTTTTATTTCATTTAACTCTACAGTATCATTGTAATGTGAATAGAGCAAAGTAGTCAATAATGCTATTGTGAAAATTTCACTGACTGCATTATTTTGATACTTGTGTTTTAATGTAGATCTATTTAAATAATCAAAGGCATTATCTGAATTTTTAATCCTATCACACTATGCATGTTTGCAATTTATTGGATATAGATTTTATCCATCTTCAGAATGTTGTCAAGGTTGCCACTAATATCATGTTTACTCAATAGGTAGAAAAGTGGAGCCTTTATAATTGCTTGGTTAGCTGACAATCAATAGGAGATTATGAGCACTAAAGTGAATTGAGGGTGAAGGTGGTACTAAATTGTCTATCTGGTTATGGATATTGATCAAGTTAATAGTATAACAGCAGAATTCCTACTTCCTTGTCTAATACATATTTTCAATTCTGAATGTTTATTTCCTTTTTAAAGAAATGTGCAAAGTTTAAGACAATCAACTTCTCTTTGAAAATATTTTTCTTTTTATGCATATTTGTCTCAAAGCATCAAATGTATTTTATTGCCTTCCATTTTATTTTTACTTAACTATTCTTCCTACTGTCACTTCTGTCCTCCGTTTCTCCACTTTTTAAATTTACTTTTTGCTTCCCTATTTGGATTCTTAATATTAATCATCTTTTCCATGTCATTCATCATCAATTTTGAGTTCTTCCTTATTCTCAGATAAATACATTTTGTTAGGACTTCATCACAAAGAAAGTGAAGAAAATGTCTGAAATTTTGGTTACTACCAAAATATCGTCAATTAAAGCCAGAGCTAGCTGTTCCCCAAAAATACAGGCCACCCCACTCTTTTCATTGTGCTCTCCTATTACACCAAGGAAAGTTAGAAATCTCCAAACTTGATTAAAATTGAACATAGTATCTGTTTAATCAGCTATTTCATTTACTGTGACCAAAATACCTGACAAGAACAACTTAGATGAGAAAAGTTTATTTAGAGCTCAGGGTTTCAGAGGTCTCAGTCCATAGATGACCAAATCCATTTGCTTTAGGCCCAAAATGAGGCAGCACATCATGGAGGAAGGGTCCAGTGAGTCCATTCAAACTCAGATGGACTGATTAGGCTACATCTCTCAAAACTTATCATTTCACCACTGAATATCCCTGCATTAGTAGGAGCTTTGGAGGATGTTGTATATCCAAACTATAACAGTGTTCTAGTCAAAACAAAACTTATGTGATTCATAATAGAGTAATATACTTAATGCAAAACACTTGCCATTTTGTACTTGACTTTTGCTCCAGGTCTACAATTTCCAGCTCTTTCTATTCTCCTGTATGCACATAAATGGCGTTTGTGATAGTTCATTTGACTAGCCTATTATACCCACATATTCAATCAAAAGTCGATCTAGGAATTGTCATGAAGGCCTTTTTAGATATGGTTAAAACCCGTTATCAGTTTACCATAAGTAAAAGAGATTGGAGTAAGTTGGTGGATCTCATTCAATTATTTAAAACATCTTAATAACAAAGCTGTTTTCCCCGAGGAAGAAGAAATTCTCAATATTGAAGCATTACCTCCTGCCAGGGTTCTCAATGAGTTTACCACCCACAGGTCTACAGATATTTGACCTGACAATCTTTGTGTAAGTACACACACACACACACACACACACACACACACACACACACATCCATTTGGTTCTGTTTCTCCGGAGAACGTTGGATTATGTGCCAGTCTACCACTGCAAAGTAATGTATACATTCATGTGTACACATAAATATACACACTTCAAAAAGTAAACAAAGCATTGAGATGCAAATAAGAAAAATAGATACACTACATGATATAAATATATATACATGTAAGTATATATGAAGTTAAATACATTTTTCACTGTTTTTACATATACATATATGTTTGTACATATATATATATATATATATAACTAGCATCATTATGAATTTGAATTGCAATTATTTCACTTATTATTTGTATAAATTATCTGTAGAACTTTACGCAACTAACTTAAATCATCTGTGCTTCAGTTTTTTTATTTTTAAAATCAAAATCACAGTATTGTCTATCAATATGAATCAATATACTGAAGGCATTTGAAGTAGCATTCACATATAGAATACACAGGAAATGTTAAATTTCATGATTATATTATCAAAATATTAACATATTAAGTACAAAGATGAAATAAGTATACAAAGGAATTCAGACATGCTTCTTTAACTTGAGAGACATGTAGAGATCTTTTTTTAGGTATTGAAAGTATTGTTTATTTTTAAAATTTATTTGTTTTTTTTTACAGACTACATTTTGATTCAGTGTACACAAATGGGGTACATCTTTTCATTTCTATGGTTGGGCACAATGTAAATTCATGCCATTTGTGTAATCATAAGTGTACATTGCGTAATGATGTCTGTCTCATTCCACCATCTTTCATACCCCCGCTCCCTCCTCCCTCTCATTTCCCTCTATGTAATCTAAAGTTCATCCATTCTTCCCTTACCCCCCACCCCCATCCTCATTATGTATCATCATCCACTTATCAGAGAAAACATTTGGCCTTTGCTTTTTTTGGCTTGACTTATTTCACTTATCATGATATTCTCTAATTCCATTCATTTATCTGCATATGTCATTATATTATTCTTCTTCATGACTGAATAATATTCCACTGTGTATAGATATCAGTTTCTTTATCCATTCATGTGTTAAAGGGCATCTAGATTGATTCCACAATATAACTATTGTGATTTGAGCTGCTATAAACATTGATGTGGCTGTGTTATTGTAATATGCTGATTTTAAGTCCTTTGGGTATAAACCGAGGAGTGGGATAGTTGGGTCAAAAGGTGGGTCCATTCCAGGCTTTTTGAGGAATCTCCATGCTGCTTTCCAGAGTGGCTGCACCAATTTGCAACTCCATCAGCAATGTAAAAGTGTGCCTTTTTCCCCACATCCACGCCAACATCTATTATTATTTGTGTTCTTGATAATAGCCATTCTAATTGGAGTAAGATGAAATCTTAGAGTTGTTTTAATTTGCATTTCTCCTATTACTAGAGATGTTGAACACTTTTTCATATATTTATTAATTGCCTGTATATCTTCTTCTGTAAAGTGTCTGTCTGGTTCCTTGGCTATTCGTTTGTTTAGTTGCTCTAGGTCCCAAATAACTAAGAACAGAGACATTTAGTTGACGGTTATTTCCTGGTCTTAAAACCCTAAAGAACAGAACAAGTGCAGATGTCACATGATTTTCTTCAGGCTTTATTAGAAAGTCAGTGAATATAAGCTTGGGGAAATACAGGTACTTCGAATGAAAACTTTAGAAGTTTTACATTTAAATCAACCTCTTTGTTTCTGTACCACCTGGTAGAATCCCTCATGTCTCATTTCCATATACATGGAATTATAGCCTATGCTGTTTTAAGAGCCTTCTATTCTACTTACAAATGTTAGGTGAAAACAAGGAAAGAGTGCGCTTTCACTTAGTTTGTAAGGTTATTCCTTAAAATTATTCCTTTGAAAACAAATTTTATGAACACGCATTACTGTAAAAATGTCATGACCATCACACAAGAGAATGTGTTTGAAACATTGATTTTTCTCAGAAAAACATTCTCATTTATCTACTCTAATAGCGGGATGAAGATCTCTAACTCTTGAGGGTGCAAAATTCTTTTCAAAATAATGTATTAAAATAAGCTGTGAGTCCTTAGATTTCTTTGTCTTAAGTACATAAAAAGATCTTTGCACTATAGTAGAAAAGGCAATATATTCGAGCTTATCTGAACGAACCTTACAGCTTAACAAGATATTATATTTTCCTTGAGAGAGAACACATGCAGTGTGTAAAACTGGATTTTCCTGAGTTCATTTTTTTTCTTTCTATCTGGAAGATGTTATCTTTCTGTGGATTCCATTATAATTCATACATAAATGCATGAGATTGCCTAAAACCTTATTGATAGCTCTGTTAGATGTAGTACAGGTTCTCACCACATTAAGAAACCAGAATTACAAAACCATATCACTTGGCCTATTTAAAATCTTGCCATGGTAGGCTATTAATACTTTGGTTAAAATTGGTATCTCCAGTGCCATCTAGATATAAAAGTGAATTATTTTGTCACCTGCTCCTAAAATTGGCAGTCTCTAGGGCCAAAGCTATCATTCCACCCTTTCAATTAGTTCCATGAAAAATTGGTCTATATACCTTTTAGGATTTTCCCTTTTACTTTGTCAGTAGGTAAAGCACAGCTTAAAATGAAGTGTAGTCATGGGCTCAAATTCCATTTCTTATACTTATTAGACACAGTCACATGGAAAGTTGCTTATTTTCCTTATCTATTGAAGGAAGGTACTAACACTATAAGAACAGATTAATCTAGAATTATTAATGAACATCTCCACTCTATGATGATATGATTTATGCTATGTTTTTGTTGACATTTTCCCTCACATATACAAAATATTATCATTTGTACAAATTTAGATATTTTTAAGTAAAAAAAAATGATCAAAGTGATGAAAAACTTAGACATCTTAAATTTATTTTCACATTTCTGGCAGTCTAAAGACTATGTTTTTGAAGAATTCATTTTTTAATAAAATGTGAAGACAGAGGTTTCATAGCCTGATCTGTATTTTTTCTTAGGAATTTTAAGAAAATAAGCATACCACTATAAGTCCTATTACTCAGCCTAAATACATTATTGCTTAATTTACAGGAAACTAGCTCCGAATGCCTTTCTTGATTAAAAAGATAATTTTACAAACAATAGCAATAACTACTAAACAGAATGTTTTAGTGAAAAATCTGTCCTCCAGCAAAGGAAATCAGCCTTCTGAAACTGTGACATTAAGTAAGTTATTTCTTCTTTCTAAGTCTTAGAATCTATGTAAGTAAAACAGAGATCAAAATATTATTGGGTGAGGCAAATTTTGGGAGGATTAAATGAAAGTACTTAGCTTGTGATTAAAAGCAAGCTTAAGAAATTTTAGCTGCTATTAGTACATGAGTTCTACTTTCCCTATAAAAAATTGAATAATTAAATTTACAAAAACCATAGTGAAACCCTTTTTAAAGAACATTTGGTTGTCCGTAATACTTTTAAATGATGTACTAAAACCAAGAAATGAGCTTCTTCCGAAAATACCATATTTATAACCAATATCTGTGTTTATAAAGACCCATCACTTACAACAGCTCTTTGGTCTAATTTGGGTTTATTTGTTAATCATGAATTTTAGATCATCCCAAAATAAATATTATTCAGATTAAACAATGATAATATCTCTGATTTTTGTCATCTCACCATCATAATTGAATTTCCTTTGGGGAAAGAAATAAACAACTCAGGAAAAATGTAAATCCTCTGACATGATGGGAAGATATACACCCTGTAGGCAAGTGGATTTTCAGCTGATTGCATGCAAAGGAATTTTCATTGCTTACTCTCCTTGTAAGAGAAATTAGAATCATTCCTTCACAACTCTCACTCCTAGGAAGAAGAATGTGTCAAGTTCTTCTTTTGCACATCATCAATGTTACTAGAGTCAAGAGCTCATACAACCTCCAAGTGGGAAAATTAGCACTGTTTTGGAAATTTAGAAAATGAATATATTCTCAAATGTATTAAATGAAACATTAGATGAACATTTTCAATCAGAAAGGATATGTGATTTTTTTTACTTGAAATTTTTTTCTTAAATTCATAAGCACTTTTCATGTTATGCTTTAACTTATAATTACAAATGCTACTGAATATTGCATCAAATTTATAAATATTTATCTCATAAAAGCACTCTTTCCAGTATGTATTTTGGGAACTATAGTAATAAGCAATTTTGTACATGTAATATTTACTATCTCAAAATTTCCTTAGGATAAAATTTCTAGACTATAATTACTAGGGTAGTAGACCTTTTAATATTTTTATTATAATTTATTTTTCCAAACTTGCAAGTTTATATCACATAATTTGTTGTTCAACAACCTACTTTTAAAATCTTATAAAGCCCTGGAGTGGACATAGTTATAGTGTTTTATTACATTTGACATAATTAATGCTCGGAAAACCAATATTATTTTTAATTATCATGTTTAACAGTATGCACTTAGGACAAATAGTATGTGTGGGAGAAACACACATAAGCTAAAAGCAAATATGCAATTAACAAAAGTCAAGAAAAGACAAAATTAAGCAAATAAAAAATTAAAAATATATTTTTTCAAGTTTTAAATAAAAAGCTGGGAGAAATATTTTACATCTAAGTTAGAAGATAATACATTGAATTTTAATTGAATGAAATTTAACTGAATTCCCATAATATATAAATTAGTAGTCTAGCACTAAAGTAATGTTTTCAGTACTCATGCCACCCTAATTAAAGGAGATACATTTACTTTAGTTTAAATATTGTGTCGATTAACCAGTTCATGTGTTTTATTTATAAAGGCACATTCACAAACAAGTCTGTCCATCACTTCTATTGTTGATATAGACTGAGGATAGACCAAAAACGAAGAAACCACTTTTTTATTCATCCAATACATATTTCTTGAGAGTCTACTATGAATCCAGTGATATTCCAAACAGATTTAGGAACAAAAGCAATTTTAAAAACTCAGCTAATAAGTATAGATGGTTAAATGCTAATTACTGCTCTTCAGATTGGCATGAGAGATATGCTTTTATCTAAAGTAGCCCTAACTAAAGAATAAATTTGATGTGAATTATAAAAATATCATACCATAACTTCAAACACTTGGAATTGACAGCAAGAGAAAAACCTCAGAAATAGGGTTAGAGTTGTTAATTGTAGATAATTCATCATTAGTCTAGAACATGCTTAGAATAGTTTAAATGTCCACACATCCACATGTAGAGAAACATAAGCTCATAAATGACAGAAAGTTAATAATATTAGACAGTATATATATATATATATATATATATATATATATATATATGTGTGTGTGTGTGTGTGTGCATGTTCTGTACCAAGTACTACCCTAGATATTTCACATGAATTATCTCATTTAATCCCACAACACCTGAGTGTTATAATTTCAAACTCATTTTATACCGGAGGAATCTGAGGGATTGTATACCTGTATTGTATGCCCCATGTATGATTGATAAATGGCAGAACTATGCTTTGAACAACCTGTCCCACTACTAGTGCCCCTGTCTCAAGGATAATGACCTGGAGAAGACCAGTCTTTCCAGATGTTCAAATGCTGGAGATGTTGACTTGCCTATGAATGTCAGAAAGAAGGCCACTTTGTTCTAGAGAAAAAACACATTGAAGTCTCTGGAAACACTCCCTCGATACTCTGTCTAAATAAATGTAACCATGTATTGTAACGGAACTTACCGTCTCTTTCAATACATATACATCTTTCCAAGTTGTAAAATTGCTAACTTCTTTAGATCACATATTAGGATGATTTGGAATTTTCATTGTTTTGAGTCCTTTGCTATAATTTTGTGCAAATTAAAGTTAAATAAAAAAAAAAAAAACAGACCACCATAATCAGGCATGACCAAATTATAATTAAACACATTTATTCTGCTTTGTGTGTTCCCTGAGGAGCTAAGTCCTTTAGGGATATTACCTAATTATTTAGGCCATAACTTTTTTTCTTTCTGTTTACAAGTAAGAAAAGTATGCCAATACCATGTGCAGTGGCAGAAGTGTTATTATCAGAAGGATCAAACAGTTATTATAAAAACAAAAAACACAATAAAATAAACACACAAAAGAGCTGACTTTCTGTTACTGTTAAACACAAAGACAGAACCATGTCTTCATCTAATTTTCTACTAAAGTTGGGAAGAAAATTATAGTAATGATTCTGAATTAGCAGAAACATCTTTGTGGGTCACATAAGTCACAGAAACTAATAGATGCACTAACTTCTTTAGGAATTGACTAAAACTCTCTGGTTACAAAATTAACACTTGAAATCTGTACTTAGGTTGTAATACATGAGATATTTGATTATATGGAAAATACTGCATGAAGATTGGGCCATGTAAACAATTTCAGGCTTTTGAAATGTAGGTTTAATTTTTCTTTAAAGTTGAAACAAAATCATAAATTCCCCTGTTAGGAAATTCATAATGTAGAACTTCAGACCACAAATAAAAACAAGCCTAATCAGAGATCTGACCTCCTTAGTTGTAGGTCTAAGACAAAGACCTTACCTTCAATTTCATAAATGGTGATTCAGAATTGATGCAATGTTCTGCATCCATAATTGTCTATTAACAAGGCCAGATATATCATCAAGAGTATTTGCTATTGAGACTTAAAATTTTATATTAAAAAAATCGGTAACTTGGAGAGTGTTTTACTCAGTGAGGTTATTAAAACTTAAGTGTGGAAGATTATATACCACAGGGAAAACTAGAGTGCTCCATATTATATAATGCTGTATAAAAGATTTTAGGAGAGTAATAAAGCTATAGTTTTACAAACCAACACTAATGGTTGTGGTAAAAGGGATGTCCACACAACTCAGAAATACCGTAACTTTTACTTTATATTAAGGTAATGAATATCAATAGCGTAATAAGATCTTCACATTTTACTGAAACATATGATACTTGTGATTCTGAACTAAATCATATATTTATATTTTATTTACCTGAAAGATGATTACCAATAACATAAAATTGAAGTCAAAATTTGACTATTATACCATTATTGTTTTTATTTTTTGTCCTGCAAAATATTAGAACTATGAAAATATCTTAATATGAGAGAATTTAATGATTTTGATACATTCCATCTGTGAAATAAATCTATATGACACCTTTTTGCAAAAGCTGTTTTAAATTATTCTTAAAATGGACAGTTATTTTATAATAGTGATTATGAATTTTTACTCATTTTTCTCCAATATTGATTAATTAACTGGAAAAACAAATTCTAATTAAATAGAAAACAGTAATGAATTAAATTATTTATTGTAACTTACAATCAACTTGTTTATTCTACATTGATATCCTAGTAATTCCAGTTATTTTTGTATGTATGTGAAACTCTATTTTTCCCTGATATAATTAATTTAGTTATCCTGCAACTTCTTTTATTTGTCTCTTTCTTTTTACCTAAGGTGGGGAAATCTTATGTAAGGGCTTGAGGCAGAAAACTTGAATAATTAACCTCAAGTTTTATTACTAAGAATCAGGGCAATTTTATGTGCCTTGTAAATCAAACACATTTGATATATCCAAATATTAAATGAGAATACATAAATGAATGTATTATGAAAAATATCTAAAGTTATTAAATTACCTTAATCTTATCAATTAATTTAAGTTCCTAACAAATTTACTGCCCTGGGTTTTATAGCATTTGGTCCTAATTAACATTGTCACTGTATATGTAGTCACCAATTAAACTATGGCTTTAGTAGTATTCACTTAAGACTCTGCCACATTTGTATAGGATAATTTATAGTGTCTATTTCTTACATTTACAAAATTATTGTCATCCAGTGTCTATGTTGAGGCTGATAGGTTCATATTCTATGAAAGTTTGCAGTTTAATACAGAGTTTGGCAAAATTCTCCATTCCATCACATAGGAAGTCTTAGGTATTGTTAGCCTATTGATGCAGCCAGGCCTTTTTTTTTTTTTTTTTTTTCCACTTGCTTAGTTGTTCACATTTATTTTTTCACAGCCCTTTAATTTTTTTTTTTTTTTTTTTTAATTAGCAGACTAATACAAAACAAGTTGTTAGCTGAATTGGGCCCCTGCATCATGGTGTTTACCTATCCCTGGTCTGATATCATCTACAACTGCATCTTGTTAAATTAACAAGTGAGAAATTGGATTATACTTGGGGAAAGCTCCCTTGCTTACCAAATGGCAAATTGGCATTAAAAGACCAGGTCTAATCTACTTCTATGGATACATACTCATTTTTTAAAACAATTCCTTACATGTTTATTTGAAAATTATATTTGATATACATAATTTCAGGGGCCAGTGAAGATGAAATAAAATTAATTGTTAAAAGCAAGTAACTGAATAAGTTTCACGAGTCAGTGATCTAGGATTTGTCTAATAATCAATTACTGCCTTGTGAATGTATACATGTTTTCCGGTTTCAGTTTCAAGTACTTTTAAAAATATCATTCTGACAGAAGGGGAATGCATGGACATGGGGAAAAACTAAAGTGATTCCATGCAGTGTCACCAGAGAGAAAACAATGGACGTTAGAGTAGGACACCCTGTTCCATCAGGATTATATCTGGGTTAACTGGCCACGGATGCTAATTTCAACTCTATCCCATATGGTCACTAAATTAATAAAATCTTTCCTATGTATTTTAAAACATAATAGAAGCCATCTGGCTACTGACTGCTACCTTAATTTTTAGTATCTTTATTGTGAATTTTATAGTCCAATGTACCACTTTAATGCCAGGGGATGTTTATCATTCATATTTAATAATTAAGTGCCTAAAAGTACTGGCATTTTTAAACCAGATAAAATAAGGCTGATTAAAAATTGCCTATATGTGCCAAACAGAGTTCTGGAAAATTCTTCACAATTATTGACATGAAATTGACAGGAATCTTAGGTGGAAGTGTTATGTGATTTGTATTTTCTCTCTGTGGGACACTTCCCCAATTCACTATGTGCACAGTCTCAGTTATAATATATTATAAAGTTTCCTTCATAAAAATTCATGAGCAATAATTGTTGCCTTGTAAGTATAATAGAGAAACTCATGGCCAAGAACTGAGTAAATTTCCTGACTTGAATACAAGTTTGGTATTTGAGGGTAAATTACAGATAATGAAGAATTCAGCTGATGCTATTACTGTGCTCAAGAAACTTAAGGATGCTATATACTATGGATACAAATTGAAGTATAAAGTCTGTCACTTGTTTTATTTTATGATTTCACTTTTCATTTTAGATGTGAGGAAAATATTTAGAATGATCACAGACATACATGGTAAGAAGTGTTATTCTTTAATATCTACAAATAAATGGAATGGTTTAGAATTTCATGGAAGCATTACATATATAAAAATAAGATTCTTCTCATGAATTTTACTGTTTACAAATAGTCAGATAAAATTGTTGATTTATCATAAGAGGAAAGCATTTTTTAAAAGGTAATTGCTTAAAGGGACAAATGCAAAAATGTATATCAGCTTTACCATGTAGAGTCTAATGACTTCTATTTTAGGCAAGCTATAAATAACTGTGTAGGATTTACAAAAATGGAGTACAAGATGAAACACTGATTATCTGTTGAGAGACTAGAAAAAAAAAAGAGCTTATTTTTGTTAACACATAAAAAAAATTCTGGTAGTCAAGATTGTCCACAATGACTCTCTGTAAATTGCATGATAATAAAGGTGGGTGCTTGTATTAGTCTATTCGTCGTTATTGTAATGGAGCACCCATGGTGGAGTAACTCTATAAAGAAAAGAAATTTATTTTAGTTCAGTTCTGGAAATGCAAGGTTGAGGACTACACCAGGTAATGATCTTGCTACCATAGTCCCAAGGCAGCTCAGAGCATTACATGGCAACTGACAGGGATTACAGGCCTGTTTATCGGTCTTGTTTTTTTTTTTTTTTTTTTTTTATTAAAATCTTTTTTATTTTTTACAGACTGCATTTTGATTCATTGTACACAAATGGGGTACAACTTTTCATTTCTATGGTTGTGCACAATGCAGATTCACACCATTCATGTAATCATACAAATACATAGGGTGATACTGCCTATTTCATTCTACTCTCTGTCCTCCACCCCCTTCCACTCCATTTTCTTCTTCACCATCCAAAGTTCCTTCATTCTTCTCTTTCCCCCGCCACCCCTGCTCATTATATATTGTCACGCACTTATCAGAGAAAACTTATAGCCTTTGAATTTTTGGGCTTGGCCTATTTCACTTAGCATGATATTTTCCAACTTCATCCATTTACCAGCAAATGCCATAATTTTATTCTTCTTTATGGCTAATATTCCATTGTGTATATATACCACAGTTTCTTTACCATTCATCAATTGAAGGGCATCTAGGTTGGTTCCACAATATAGCTATTGTGAATTGAGCTTCTATGAACATTGATGTGGCTTCATCACTGTAGTATGCTGATTTTAAGTCCTTTGGCTATAAACCAAGGAATGGGATAGCTGGGTCAAAAGGTGGGTCCATTCCAAGTTTTCTGAGAAATCTCCATACTGCTTTCCAAAGTGACTGGACTAATTTGATACTCCACCAGCAATGTATGAGTGTGCCTTTTTGTTTATCTGTCTTCTGATCTCTCTCCTTCAATCATGGGGGCTGCACCCTATTGACCTCATATAATCCAAATCACCTCCCAAAAGCCTACTTCTAAGCACCATAGTCAGATTTGGATTCTGCTCTTTAATTCCTCAAAATGAGGATTGAATTTTGACACATGAACCCTTGTGTAGTGCTTTCAAATCATATCCAAATTACAGCAGTGCTAAAGTTGACTGGAGTAAAAGCAATAGTGAAATCGTGAGCACAGTTGATTAACCCAAGTTGGTTTGTATTCTGTTCTTCCTCCCAAATTAAAAGTTCCCTCAGGGCTTGGGTGATGTCCTACTTGTTCCTTTCCCACTTACACTTAACACCATAACCAGCTACGTTCTGAATGCTTAACAATATTTGGAAAGCAAAACTAATCTAAGTAGCATAAAATTCACCATCGGGAGTGATTACTATCAAATGAATGGAGGCTGTTATCATTGAAAAGCAATCAAGATAATCAGGCCAGATATCCACTATAATTTTTTTAGAATAAGGGATTCAAGACTCTGAGTCCGTGTCAGATTTAAGGGTTGCATCAGAACTGTTGACATTAGCAGACCAGGGATATGGGCAGAGAGGGTCTGGAACCAGAACAAGATCTAGTAGCAGTGGTAAGCATTTGTCTTTTTAGCCCCACTAAAAGACCAAGAAGTTGTGCGTGACTCCTAGAAATGGCCACGTAATTGAAGAGAATTAGAATGGAGTAGTTTATAGAGGTATGGGCCTTAGGAACCTCATTAATCAAGATTGGGTTAGAAGTATCCTTAGAAGTCATAAGTAGCAAGAAGTGGGTCAGACTTGGGCCACAACTCCATCAGGATAAAAGCTGGTTAGAAAAATGTGCAGAGGCCTAAATTACCCCACTTTGTCCTAAATACACCAAAATCCAAGGTAAAGGAAGAATAACAGGGAATGTTTTTCCTCCCAAGAGAAAACCAAAGAACCCTGGAAAGTAACAGATATTCTCAAGGACAGAAATAGGGAATATTTTCTGACAAAAATTCATATAGATTATTTTGAGACTAAAATGTAAATACTAAAGTGAGACCTGTAAAATTCTAAAATATGATCAGAGATTAATCTAAGATGTATAAAATTATTTTAGAAACATATTTGTCCCTACCATAGGATAATTAATATAGAAATATTTTTGTATTTATCGCTATATACTATAGATAGTCTGCTCTGTTGGCTGCATTATATTAATTAGACTTTCATAAAAATTATGGCTAAATCTTTTAGAACAGAATTTAAGAGATAGCCTTGATTTATTAAAAGTGATGGAAAATAACCTGAGAAAATTTCTCTTTATTTGTGAGCTTGTCAACATTATGTTTATTTGATTAATATTTTGAATAAGTAAAAAAATGTATTTAAGACTAATATCAAAGACAATATTAACATGATTTTCTATTAAGATATAATGTTTTGAGCTGTGTATAAGTTATTATATGTACATTGTCTAAATATCTACTTGAAAAGAACAATGCAAATATTATCAATATCAGACAATATCATAAAAGAACCATTTCAATTAGTTAATAATAATGACAGTAGACAATTTTAAAGGCAAGGTTATTAATAGAATATAATAAATTCTCCTTGTTTTAAAGCAAAAAGTCTTTTGCCTTTATCTTTAAGAGTCTTAGTCTTGTTCTTCTACTTAAATTACCAACAACTACTGTATATTTATTTTTGTTGCTTTGGATAACTCCTGTTATTACTCTGATTCTATTGCTGCCATGTTAGAGAGCAAATTAAGCACACTGGAATAATTTTACTAAAACTACTGTAAGTTTTTTTCAACTTGATTTTTAATCACTGGATTCCATCAGTACAACTTTTGGCATGTAAGGGATATTTTAAAGTTATATGTATATAAATATAAAACATGATTATTAAAAAATATGAAAATAATACTTCCATATTGTAGTAGTGAGTGTAAAACCCCCAAATAAAACATTTTGAAAAGTGACAGACCAGACAACTGGCACACTGTTAAATTTTCTTAAGAAGTTAATGTTACATGAAACTTCATGAAAAGAAATAAATAATTTTTCTTAATGCTACAGTAAATGTGAATTAGCTTTTTTGTTGTGTTAAGAATACTTAACATGAGACTTCCCTACTTCCTATTTTAAGAACAAAATGCAGCAATGTTAACTATGGATGTTATGTCATATTGCACATCACTAGTACTTATTCATCTCATATGAATGAAATTTTATATCTATTGAATATAACTCCTATTTGCTCCTCCTCCCAGCCCTTGGTAATGATTCTCTTTTGAGTTTTCATAAGTTTGACTACCTCAGATAACTCCTGTAAATGGAATCACACAATTTTTATTTTCTGTGACTGACTCATTTCACTTAGCATGATGTCTCCCAGGTTCACTGATGTATAGCATATGCCAGGATTTCCTTTTTTACTTTTTTATTTTTAAGGCTGCAGGTTTTTTTTTTTAATTAATGTCAGCAGACCTCTAACTTCCACCACTTCTAATGCTAAATATCATATAACTTCTGAAATATATAGAAGAGGTACCATGCTTAGCTGTAGCTTGCCTACTTAATGCCTCCAACAAGTATGTGTATATCATGCTTCATTAATTCACTCATCTGTTGAAAGACCCATCTGTTGGTCATTTCCATATCTTATATAATGTGACTCATAATGTAATGAACACGGAACTACAGATATGCCTTTGAGATCCTGATTTCAATCCTTCTGGATAAATACTGAGAAGTAAGACCTCTTTAATTCCATATATTAAAGATCCTACACACTGTTTGACTTCAGCTGAATAGAACATTGTGCTTATGGAGAGATGGAATTTTACAAGCTTAAAGTCAAGATTATCTTGAACTATCTTAGACCATGTAGGAAAATAACTATTTACATTTAACTTTTAAATCAACTTAATATTCTTGTGACTATTAAGTAAACTTCTTGAATTGTGTTACTAAACTTAGTAGACATCTAACCTCTGTGAATCCTAAAAACTAAAAATTCTTTAACTTCTGAAATCTATTGAAAAGTTTTTTTCTGCTTAACTTAAGCCTATCTAATGTCTCCACCAAAGTATTTGTAGGATATATTGATTTATGACTTTTTTATTCTCTGGCTATAAAAGTGTATGTTCTTTCAATTCAGAACACATCATCCAAGATCATTGAATCCATGTTCCCTTACCATCTTCACTCATATCTGGCTTAGAATAAATTACTTTCTTATTTCCTACAAAACAAACTTGTTGTTTTATGTCAACACTCCAAAGAAGACATTCAAATTTTCAACAGGTGGATAACAAGATACTCAAAATCACTAACCTCATACCTATTAGGATGAGGTTAATAGCACCTTATACCTATTAGAATGACTATTTAAAGATAAAAACAATAGTAGTAATAGAAGCAGTATAGTAGTAGTAGTAGTAATAAAAAAAAAGCACTAATACTAGTAATTAATAATAAGAAAGAACATGGAGAAATGTTGGTGGAAAAAATTGTCTCCTACAGCCACTATGGAAGAAAATATGGAGTTTAACCAAATATCAAATTTATTTAGTTTTTTATTTTAACCAGGGATTGAACCCAAGGGTACTTTACCACTGAGTCACATTCCCATCCACCTTTTTTTTTTTTTTTAATATTGAGTCAGGCTCTTGCTAAGTTTCTTAGGGCCTCACTAAATTTCTGAGACTGGCTTTGAACTTGTGATCCTCATGCCTCTACCTCCCGAACCACTGGGATTACAGTTGTATGCTACCATGCCCAGCCCAAATTGACTTTTAATTGGAAAAAAACAAAACAAAAGCATATATTTGTATAAATAAATCCAAAAGTTTTTCCAAGAGGTGTCAACTGAGTAAAATCGTCCAGTGATCATCTCCCCAGAAATATACCAGTTCGAACTGTTTTTGTAGATTAAATTACCTGCACAATAGCTAAGAAAACCAGATGAAAGACTATAGTTCTTGGAAAGAAAATGGAAAAGATACATTGAAGAAGGTAGGAAGGAGTTACTGACACCACCTCTCCTCCAAATCCAGAGAGTATAGATAGGGATACCTCTCACTTGGGAGAAGGAGAGGGAAATAAATGACACTTTAGATTTTAAACCTGGTACCAGACCCACCAAGATGAAACCAGGTACAGGGCAGAGCCCCCAAATCCCTACCTCGCCAAATCAATACCTGTAGACTGAGTCACTGGAAGTGCAATATCCAGGTGTTTGCTTCCTCCACCACCTGTCCCTCAAACTCAGGCAACAGACATGGGAGAAAGACTGCACCCACTGTGGAGTAAGACAAGAAAGTTGGCACAAAATTTTCGTTTGGAGCTGAAAACAAGGCTCACAATTTCCATAGTGAGATCAGTCTATTCTTGTGCCAAAACTCTTAAACAGAATTCTAGGCCTGTCCTGACATTAAGTCATAACCTATCAGCCAACAAACCAGATAAATTTTAGCCTACACTGTGTCCAGGGTTAGAATGCGCCCTGATCCTACACTGGGGCCAGAAAACTGAGGTGTGGTATCACTTAGTGGTAGCCTTTGTGATCACGGGACTATCTCTATAACCTGTTCTCATGCAACACAGTTGCAAGTCAGTTCCCATAGATGCAGCATGTAGACTGCTTTGGCATGAGAAAGACATCTGGCAGGTGGGATGGACTGGTGTTTCAGCCTATACCACTGCCAGTACTGTTTGGCATGGGTCTGAGTGTATCTTTGAGACTCTGCAGATGCTTGTGGCTGTGAGACTCAGACATAATTAAGCTTAGCATTAGCCTCGGTGGTCAAAGAACTACCTTAATCAATACCTTAGGTGCCAAAATATGGATCAATGCTCAGTTTGCTTAGGGCATGACACACCTAAGTCTTCACCTTGGAATTCATTGCTAAGCTAATGAGCAGATCTTAATGACTTCTATCCCCAGGTCAGAGCCTTTTGGCAGAGTTTCTGGGATAGTCCTGGTGCCATGTGCTTCCAGTCTTTCATATTTCTATTCAGCCCAGAATTACCATTGGTGGATAAAATGATTTTAGGCCATGAGTACATGAGTAGGCATATCATAGCAGTGAAGGCCTTGGCCTTTCCCCAGTGCTGCTGGTGTTCACAGGTAGTGAGCCTAGAGTATTGACATAGCTTGGCAGCATTGATGGCAAAATGTATGCAGTAGGAGACTAGAGCTCATTGTTCTAAGGTGATGCTACCTAGAGCTGAGCAGAATCTTTGCAGTGGCTAACCATAGAATAGACTTTTGGGACTACTCCAGCCCCCAGGGAAGGGCTTGTAGGCATATACTACAATTTTGGAGTGCAGCTCTGATTCATGCTGTATAACACATCAACCATGGATTTGGGATAAACTTGGACTTATGTAGTCCTCTAGTGCTAAAGCAGTGACAACACACCAACAGCAGATTTGCAGTGAGCCTGGGCTTAAGGAAACATCTGGTGCTGAAAATCTATACCATATTGTATAAGCACCAAGAACTTACAAGAAATGAGGACTTTACCTATTGGTCAAAATAAGATGTCAGAAATCAACCAGATAATGTGTAGTTTGGGAGACCTTTCAGACTGAGAATTTAAAAGAAGAGTTTTAAGGAAAATTAATGAGATTCAAGAAAACACAGATAAATGTTCCACTTCTCTAACAGAGAAACTCAACAGAGAGATAGAAGCAATTAAAAAAAATGGAAATCCTTAAAATAAAAGTACACTAAACTAACTTAACACATGATAGGAGCTATCAATAATAGAATAGATCAAAGAGTAGAATTTTTAAGCTAAAAAACAGGCTGTTTAAAAAGAAGGAAAAAAAGAGAAGGAATGAGTAAGCCTACAGGAAATTTGGTCAGTATTAAAACAGCAAAGCTTTGGGCTATTGGGACTCAAAGTGGACTTGAGAATGTCAAGGGGGTAGATTTTTTTTTTTTTTTTAATAAATTGTAACAGAAAGTTTCCAAAGTAGAGAAAAAAATATTCCCAGCATGAGAAAATAAAAGGTCATTGGTCAGATATAATTTAGTAAAGTCTACCCCAAATATATTTTAATCAACCTCTCAAAATTGAAACATAAAGAGATGATTCTCAGGGCAACAAGGACAAAGAAACAACAGAGAAGGTAGTTCCAATTTGCCTGACAGCAGTCCTCTCAGCAGAAATCTTTTATACTAGGAGAGAGTGCCGTGAGATTTCTCAAAGTAGTAAGAAGAAATATGGCCAACTGAGAATACTGTACCTGTGGATAGGAGGTTTTGCCCTGCTCTGAGCTTCTCCAGGATATACAGATCAGCAGTTCTCAGACTGTGCTAAACATTTGTTACTCCAGTTTTTAAAGAAGTAGTTTGCTGTAAGTACTTCATTTTGACTTTAAGGACTGAGGTGGAATGACTCTACACCTTGTCTGTACAAGTAAACAACCACTATCATCTTGGCACAACCATAAAGCATAAACTAATAAATAAATTACTTGTGCTGATAAGAATGATCACCTGTGAACTTATATTTAACTAATCAGGAATACAAAGATGCATGTGCATATCAAACTTATATTGGAAAAAACAGGCCCAGAAGCTTAATGAAGACACCAGGAAAAATACTATATTACCAAATGATGGAAACCCCTCACTCAAGACATATAAAAGGAGGAGAATCCTTAAGACTGGATGGTGACTCCTTGACTGTGGGGTGAACAGCAAAGCCGGTTCCCACTAGGAGTGGTGAGATGCCTGGTGGTGAGATAAAAAGTTTGAAATAATCAGTAAGAAATAAAGGCAAAGCCAGAGGCTAGATTTAGGAAGTGAGACACCTGATGGGTCTTTGAGCCCTAAGAGGAAGTAAAACTGAACGACTCAAAAAAAGGCCCCAATTCTTTATTTAAGGGAATCACATCAAAGACAGGGATAAGGTTTCAGTGTGCGAGGGTCTTATGTGGCAGGATCTTGCAGTTAACAGGTTGTTTGGTGCTTGGCAGGTTATGCCCATCTTCCAGCATAAACGGTGTTTGATCCTAGGGCTGTGAGCTAAGGCAGGACACCAGCATGCTCTGGGATGTCTCAAACCAGGGGATTTCATCCAAGAGTTCCAAGAAAAGCAGCCTCCCTGCCTTATGTTGGTTCCAACAAACCCATAATCCATACACAGCTTCCAAAATTTGCCCCCATCAGCTGGTCACTGATCATGAGTCTTTCTCAGGAACATGGCCACAGTGATGAACCTCGGAATCTCTGTCCTTGGCTTTAGTAGAGTGCTGTTTCTCCTAACCAGGACAAATATATAAGTCCAACTCCAAGCTGACATCTCAAGCTGATACTCCATGCTGACACTGAAACTGTCATCCAGAGCTTTCTAGAATAAGTTCCTGCTCTTCGACAGCTCTGTGCCCCGAACATATTTTTGGCTGGTTCACATTCTTATCTGACCACCTAACTCTTTGCATTCATGCATTCAGATCTTCTCTCTTTCTTTGCTCATTTCAGCATTCTGAACCCCTGTGGCTGCCTTTACCCTTTCTTAGCTTTCCTGACATAGGTATATATATATGGGGCATGTGTCACTTGAGTATCATAGATATTAGAAATTAAGGTTGAAAAAAAGAACTTGTGATTGCCCAACTTATGACTCCCAAGTGACCCATAAGTATTCTGTGAACTGCCACTGATGAAAGTGGTATAACCTGAAGAATTATTGTTCAATAAATTCTGACATTGTGAAAAGACACACATGTATTTTGTCTATGTTAATGATATAGTAAGCTCATAAGAGCTTAAAACTGCTTTCTACAAATGAAAGAGATATAAAAACATGCCCAGACACTCAAAAACTGAGAGAATACATCTTCCCCAGACTGTTGGTAAAGTTATTCGAATTAAAAGCATTAAAGCAAGATACACAGATGGACGGATATTAAGGAAGAAGATGAACACATTGGAAGATAAAAAATTAGAAAAGTAACTGGAAGAGGAATTCAGAATGTTCTAATATTGTGAACATCATATATAAGCCACCAAAATTTTATTATGAAGACTAAAAATCAAAACAATCAATAATAACTACATTCACATGTTAAGATAATATATAAAGAAGTAAACTAGTACATCAAAAATTAAAAATGTGGAACAGAATTAGATATTTCATACCAATAGAAATCAAAAATTGAAATAAAATAAAAGGCAGAAAGTCTGTACATAAGTCAGATAAATGCACTTTAAATAAGAAGCAGTCAAAAGAGGCAAGGGAGGTCATTGTTTCAGTCAACTATTTTTGTCACTGGGACCTGAGAAGAACAATTAGAGGAGAAAGGTTATTTGGCTTATATTTCAGAAGTCTCAGTCTATAGTGGCCAACTCCATTGTTCTGGGCCCAAAGTGAGGCAGAACATCATGGCAGAGAGGTGTTTAGGAGGGAAGTAAGTAAGGGCAGGGCCATCAGGAAGCAGGGAAAGAACTCTGCTTACCAAGGAAAAATACACACTCCAAATATATGTACCCCGAAGACACACCTTCAGTGACCTTCCTCCTCCAGCCACACCTTACCTGCCTACAGTTATCACCCAGTTAATCCATATGACTGGATTAAGTCATAGATTAGATTATACCTCTCCTTATCTAATTATTTTCCTCTGAACATTCTTGAATGCTCTCAACATCAGTTTTTAGGGGACACCTTATATCTAAATCATAACAGTCATATAATGATAGGAAGAAATAGAAATTACAAGCATATGTACACCCAATAATGGAATACCAAATATTAAAAACAAAAATTAAGAGAACCAAAGGAAGAGGTAGTCTCCAATACAGTAATAGCTAAGGATCCTGATACTCCACTTTAAGCAATCGGTAGATTATTCAGACAGACAACAGAAAATCATTATAGTTAAATTGAACTGTAGACTGAATGCACATAAGAGACATGTAGAGAGCATTTCATCCAACTGCTACAGAATTCACATTCTTCTCATCAGCATGTGGAATATTCTCTAGAATAGATGTGATAGGTAACCAATCAAGTCTAAACAAAATTTTAAAAATTAAAATCTTATCGAGTGTCTTTTCCAAACACACATGATAAAAATAGAAATAAACAAGAAAGATTTTGAAACCTACATAAATATATTGAACTTATTCCACTTTTAAAAAACCAAAAGATTAAAGAAGAAATCAAAATGCAAAAAGATTTCAAATAAAAAACTTATCATGGCATCTCACAGAAGTAGAAAAACAAGAAACAGACTCAAAATTAACAGAAAGAATGAATTTGAAATATTGAAATAGAAATAGATAAATATATATGTATATATACATACATATCTATCTACTTACTGATAGATATGTGTGTATAATATATATTATATGCATGATTGATGAAAGAACTAGTTCTTCAAAAAGATAAATGAAATTGATAAAACCTGATCCATATTAACTAAGAAAAATAAAGAAGAATCAAATAAATAAAATTGGAGATCAAAAGGCAGACATTACAGTTGACATAACAGAAATACAAAGACTCTAGAGATTAAGTAAAACTCTGCACTGACAAATTCAATACCTGTAAGAATTGGACAAATTACTAGGCAGATACACCCTACTGACTGAATCATGTAGAAGCAGAAAAACTGAACATCCCAATAATGAACAATGTGACTGAATCAATACAAAACAGTATCCCATCAAATAAAAAGCTCAGGACCATAAGGTTACACTGCCGAGTTCTATCAAATATTTAAAGAAGAACTAATGCTAATTATCATAAAGTTATTCCAAAAACAGAAAAATTGAAGGGAGGGATTTCTTACAACTTTCTACTAAGTCAGCATTACCTTGGTAACAAAATCAGACACATACATTATAAAAAATAATAAAGAAAAACTACAGACAAATATCTTTGATGAAAACAGACACAAAAAATTTCTCAGTACCATGCTAGTAAACTGGATTCATCATGAGTAAGTGGGATTTATCCCTGGGATGCAAATATGGTTCAACATATGCAAATTAATAGACTTTATATACCATTTAAACAAAATGAAGGACAAAAACCTATGATCAATTCAATAGATGCAGAAAAGGCATTTGAGATAATTCAACATCATATTATGGTAAAAATGTTAAGAAAATTCAATGTAAAAGGAATGTTCTTAAACATAATGAAGACTGTATATAAGAAGCCAATAGGTAACATTACATTGCATGGTGAAAAGTTAAAAGGACTCTCTGAATGCAGGGAAAAAGAAAACAAAGCCCAATATTATGACATTTATTCAAAATTGTTCTGAAAGACTTAGGCAGACGAATTAAGCAAGAGAAAATAAAAGGCATCCAAATAGGAAAATAAGAATTGTTGGCAGAAGACATAATCTTCTATATAGAAAACTCTAAAGACTCCATTAAAAAATGTGGCATAATGTCAGCAAAGTTGCAGGATACAAAGTTAGTATACAGAAATCAGTAGTGTTACTATATACCAATACTGAATAATCCAAAACAGAAACCAATAAAAATATCTCATTTAAAATAGCTACACAAAACAAAATAAAATACACAGGAATTAATTTAATCAAATGCATAAAAGCTATCTAGAATGAAACTATGTAATACTGATGAAAGATGTTGCAGAAGACATGATTAAAAAAAGAACAGAAATTCTGTGTTCATATTCTTAAAATGTTGATACAATTCAAAGTAATCTACAGAAACAGTACAATTTCTGTCAAAAAGCCAGTGACATTCTTCACAGATCTTGAAAATGCAGTCTTAAAATTTGTGTGAAACCATAAAAAAATCTCATATATCCAAAATTATCCTCAACAAAATTTTTTAAAAAGGCAGAAAGCATTGTAAGATTATACTTCAGAATATACTACAAAGCCGTTGTAACCAAACAGTATGGTATTAGCATAAAAACAGACACATAGAACTCTAATTCCCACCAGTTACAAAATCAGATCAAAATGGATTAGATACTTAAATGTGAGACCCAAAACAATGAATAGGAAAAAAATAAAGAGAAGAGAGAGGAATGCTCCAGGATATTGAAATGGGCAAGCATTTTAAAAATATGAATCAAAATGGAGGAACTTTAGATTACATAAAGGGAAATGGGGGGTATGAAAAATGGTGGAATGAGACAGACATCATTACACTATGCACATGTATGATTACACATGAATGGTACGCATCTACATCGTGCACAACCTTAGAAATGAAATGATGTACCCCATTTGTGTACAATGAATCAAAATACAGTCTATAAAAATAATAAAAAGGAGCAAAGGAACAAAAAGACAAATAAAATTACATCAAACTCAGAAGCTTCTGCACAGCAGAGGAAACAATCATCCTGGTGAAGAGACAACCTACAGAATGGGAGAAACCATAGGCAAACCATACATCAGATGAAGTGCTAATATCCCAACATATTCAGAATTCCAAAACTTCCATAGTAATAAACCCAATTGCAAAATGGGTTACAAATCTAAATAGACATTTTTCAAGAGAATATCTACAAATAGCCAACACATACATTTAAAAAAAGTATTCAAAAATAATCATCAAACACGCCTGTTGCCGCCCTCAGCAACAATTCCACGGATATTTGTTACTGCCTGCAGCAACAATTGCGCGGGTATTTATCAGAGGTGGACTGGAAATTAACTACTTCTATTCCTGTGCTGCTTCCTTGCTTGCTTATTCTCTAGCTTATAGAGGAAGAAAAGCTTGCTTGATTTTAGAGGAAGAGAGGCTTTGAGAGGAAGATAGGCTTTGCTTATAGAGGAAGTTTTAGAGAAAGACAGGCTTCTACACTTATCAGAGATCTGTTTCTTCTTAGAGTTCTGCTGTTTCTTCTTAGAGGTGCGTCCTGCATCCTGTAAACTAAAGGTGCATACTAGAGGTGCTTGCTAAAGGTGCTGTCTATCTGAGGTGTTTCTTGGTGATGCATCCCACTTACTGCAATCTGTGATCTGCAACCTAGAGGTGTGTTCTCAGTTCTCCACCCTGCAATTTGCCATCTGCCTTCTGCCTGCTGCCTCCTGCTTGCTGCTTACTGCTGCTGCTTTCTGCTTGCTGCTGCTTCTTCTTGCCATCCGCCTACTGCCCGCTTATATTCCCTCCAGGAGGCTGAGGGCAGGGTCATGCCAGTTAAATGAAGATCAGGCGAAGAGCCAGCTGCCCAATCACGGCAAGGTCAAAACGAGTTAGGCCCGAGCAGGAGCACTTGGGAACAACCGTGCACGCGTTGTGTGTGAGGATGCATTTGAATACGGCCAATGATAAAGCACCTGAGTGTGTTTGCTAACCGACTTCCTCACCGCCCATGTGATCAAAACAACTTCTGGCTGGCTGCCAGGCACCATCTTGGCATAGTCCGCATGGCATAGCCCCCAACACATGCCAATCAAAAAACAAAGATATCTCATTTCACTCTAGTAAGAATGACTATTTTAAAAATAACAAGAAATAACAGATTATAAGTATGTGGACAAATGGGACACTTGCAAACTGTGAGAATGTAAACTAGTACAAGCATTATGGAAAACAGTCTAGAACTTCCTCAAAAAATTAAAACTACAACTAACATATAATCCAGTTATCCCACTGCTGGGTATATATTCAATGGAAATAAAATCACTGTGTTAAAGAGAGCTCTGTATCACCATGTTCATTGAAGGAAAATTCACAATAGCCAAAAGTAATAAATTCATATATTATAAAATAATAATTGATGAATGCATAAAAAATGTAGGATATATACTCAGTGGAATGCAATCTGGCCATAAAAGAATGAAAATCTGTTATTTGCAACAACAAGGATAAAACTGGAGGCCCTTATATTGAGTGCAATAAACCAGGCACAGATAGAAAAGTATTGCATCATCTCATAAAAAGTACAAAAAAATAAGGACTCATTGAAAATGAAGGTAGAATTTTAGAGTGGTGGATACTCTGGTTAGAGTCTGGGGATTATAGAGAAGAGGTAGGAATGGAGAAAGTTTAATCAGTAAGTACTTAAGTGAAAGGGGCAAGGAGTTTCACTGCTATTACACAATAGGACAACTACAGGCAGTCATGGTGTCCTGTAAATCTCAAAAACAAGAAGAAATAATTTTGAAGATTTTGCTATGAAGAAATGATAGATATTTGAGCAAATCAATGTTTAATCTGATGAACAATGTATACATTATTTCAAAACATCACGTGGAATACAGCAGCAATCTATATGATTTTTGTGTTTTTAAGTAGTCAGTTGAAAAATTAACTTTATGCAACAGAGAAACAGTTCTAAAAATAAAAGTTAAATTTCCCAGTATCTTCTCACTTTGAAAATATCTCAAATCCCAGGAACACAAGTCTTCTTTCATAGTCATCTGCTATTTTTATGTGAACAATAACTTAGGCCAAAGGAAATAGAAGGGAATGTATAGAAAACTCAGTGAATAATAAAATCATGTAATTCACACAATAACTTCTACTCCACTCTTCTAAAACCATACTCTTTGCTCAAAAGGAAATTTTCTTGGGTCATTTTCTTTCTTCTTCTCTACAGATACACCTTAATATATTAAGATTTTTGCTCATTAGCTGTTAGCTAAAGTCATAATATGTGACCCCACCATGGTCACATAAATGTAAGGAAAGCAAACTATGAAAATGTGGTCTTGGAGATAATTTATAAATGCCAATTTCTCTAGGGCCAAAATTTCTTAGAGGAAAAACTGTAACGTGCCTACAGAATTTGTATGTCTGTGTAAACTCAGCATATCCTTGTAGTTACTTTTACTTTTTAGATGAAAATTTAAATATACATTTATGATATTACTTAACAAGATCTATAAAATAAATAAATATTTATAAAGGGTAAAATAACCATTAAATAGTCAAAAGGGAATGAAAAATCCTAAACACTATGTGTCCGTTAATATTGTTACAGAGCTGGGGCCTTCCAGAAAAACTCCGGCAATGCAAAGATGCACCCGCCTCAAACCAGGGTTTTTGCAACCACGTCAGAAAGATTTCAGACATGTCACTCAGAGTAACAGCAATGAGTTTACTGAATGCTTAGAAAAAGGGAAAGGGGACACTCTCAAGGAAAAGAGTGAGTCCTCTCAGAGCGGAGAGGGACAATGTGCCTCTCCTGCATTCCAATTTTATTGGGGGTCCCAGGCTAGTTTCTAGAGAGTCCTGTTGAAGTCTTCCTCTTGACTTCTGATTGACCGAAGACATCAGATTTTTGGTATCCACTGCCATGGCAACTCTAGGTCACCTTGGCCCATGCTGACTGGTTCTAATTGGATTCTTAATCACACATTCTTAGAGAGTTTATGGTTAGGAGGAACTATACTTATCTCCTAGAGTTTCAGAATCTGGTCACAAAAGTCTCCCCATTTAGGGTCACTTGAATTACTCTTATCAACATTATTTTGGGCCTGCATTTCTCCTGCACTATAGAGGTGGTATGCATTTCTCCTGCAGTGGACATATCCTGTCAACTTGGTCCAGGCATGCCTGCGGGTAAATTGCTTCTTGGAAAAGAAAGCATATGGGGGTCAGCACAGTGGACACATTTTATAAAATTATTTTCTTAACCTCATGTCCCCTCCATCCTCATCTGTCTGCTAATACTAATACTACCCAAACAATACTACCCAAATACTACCAATACTACCCAAACAAAATTTTACTGTGTGAAGTTCTGAAATGCACAAACATAAATGTGTTCATATTGATTTGTTTTGATTTCTTATATATTTTTACTAAAACTGGGACATTTTTGTTTGGTCTAGAAAAAAGAAAGATCTGCTAACTAATGTGATGAAATGATGAAAGAAGAAAAACTCAGGATTGGCATTTTTCATTTCCAAAATAGTATCAAACTTATGATATTCTAAAAAGCATCCACTTTTCAAAAATGCCATCTCACAAATATTTTTGTGACCCCGATCTCCTCATAATTACTTCCTTTGCTCCCACATCACTATTCCAGTCCCTACTTTCAGTAACTGCCACACTATCATAAGAATAGCAGTTTAGTAATGTTCTTATTTACTCATCCCTTTTCAGACCATTCATTCTGATCCCCATTTTCGAAACTAAAATTGGAATCACCAAGTGTTTTCCCATCAAAAGAAGGGATCTTTAGTTGTCAACAGATGCAGAGAACTACATCTGTGCCTGCTAAACAAGCATGAAATGGGCAATGATTTTGAACCAAGAACAAACATTTGGAGTTTTCTGTCAAGTGTGAAAAGGTTCCCTGATTCCCCAGGGAAATGCAAATCAAAATCACTATGAGATACCACCTCACAGGAGTGAGAACTGCTATAACCAAAAATACTTAAGATAACAGGTGCTGGAGAGGATGTGAAGGAAAGGGAGCCCTTGGAAACTGGTGGTATGAATGTAAATTAGTGCAGCCATTATGGAAAACAGTCTGGAGGTTCCCCAAGGCATTAAAAATATAACTAACATATGATCCAACAATCCCACTACTGGGTATAGATCCAAAGGAAATGAAATCACAATGTCGAAGAGATATCTGCAGCCCCATGCTCATTGCAGCACTATTCACAATAGCCAAGAAATGGAAATAACTGAAGTGCCTATCAGCTTATGAACACATAGAAGAAACATGTGACATATCCACAATGGAAAACCATTTGGCCATAAAAAGAATGACATCCTGTCATTTACAACTAAGTAGATGGAACTGGAGGTCATTAAGTGATATAAGTTTGGCAAAGAAGGACAAGTACCACCTGACCTCACTCATGTGTGAAATAAAAAAAAAAATGGCATCAAAGAACTTGACAGTACAACGGAGGTTATTATAATCTGGGGAGAGTAAGCGGGTAAGGGATGGGAAGAGTTGATCAATGGGTATTAGGTTATAGTGAGGAGTAAGAATTTCTGGTGTGCTATTATTGCACAGTAGGGTAGCTAAAGATAACAATAAGGTACTTTATGTTTCAAAAAGCTAGAAGAAAACTTTTGAATCATTTCACAATAATGAAATGACAATTTCATTATTAAATCAGATACATTTAATCTGATTTAAAGATTACATGTTGCAAAATGTCTCAGAACATCATGTAGTATCCAACACATACATTTTTTATGTTTTTATGTATCAGATAAAAAGCAAATTAGGAAAAGAAACTATGCAAGTCAGAAGACAAGAAAGTTTTAAAAGAAAAATGAAGTTAAGCCAGAGTTTTTAAGCAGACAAAATATATTTTTAAAATGTTCATAACTTAAATCCTCTTACAACAAAAAAAAATGAATTTATTCCCAGTAGAATCACACTAAAGGAAATGTTAAAGGAAATTCCTCAGATAAAAGAGATGTGCAAACAGACAGAAACCTGAATCCACATAGAGATTTAAATTTATTAGAACTTAAAAAATAAAAATTGTTCCAGGCAATCAAATATGGACATGCCATATTTAGTGGTGTACTAGTAGAATTGACTCTCTGAAAAAGAAAAGAGCTCCCATTTGTGGTATTTGCTAATTTCCATCAGGTAATCACTCCTATAATGAACAATTGTTGTCAAAGTGATATCAAAGACATTACAGAATTCTTGAAAATTTGACAATTAGCTCTGGTGATCCAGTACAAACCAGGATCTGGATATAAGTGCTAGGATAAGTGCTATGAATATTGGGTGTCTGTTTATGGGGTAAACACCCATAGATTTTGCAAATGACTAAGTCCTAGCTAAATCAAAGCAAGGTCATTAATGGTTGCTCACTTTTTCACATAGTTGATGGTGAAAAACCAAGTAGCAGTTGTATAAATAATGGCATAAAACTTAACTTCAAGATTATGAAACTCTCTCATCACACATGAAACCTGGAAAAACAGTGCTAGCTAAATAACTTCTGCTGATTACATGCAGCACATGCATCAAATGAAAGCGGCACCTGTGAGACTCCAGATACAGGACAGATATATGAGAACATATGTCCAAGTGATTTTTATCCTTATTCTTATGCATTTTTAGCAAGGAATTCTAACAGCACTTGACCTCTATCTCTAAAAATGTCCTTTCCTAGCAATGAGTTCACAAGTCAGGACTGAAACTGATGTTATTTATTTTATCTACTACAGGAAGATACTCTTTGGGATTGAGTGATCAAATCTACTTCTTTGATTAGACCCACATAACATGTGGTGGGATCTGAATATCAGGATGATAAAGATTGCTGTAAGTTTATATAACATATAACTCAAGATCTATTTAATACACTACAAAGTGATTTTGAGGCTCTATAATAATCTCATATGTAATTACTTGTGTAGTTTCACAATTATTTACAGTGATTACAATCTTATCTCTAAAAATTCTATATTAAAACTATCAAGATTAAATAGATAACAGATTTCTATGAGATTGTTATTTATAAAAAAGAAAAGGAATAAACACAATTTTCAAATATATAATTGCTTTGGATTATTTTAAAGTTCTCAGCTAAGTTAAATTATTATTTATTTAGCAGATGTACTATGTAATTTAGGATGACATAATAATCATCATTAGGAAAATATATTGTATTTATCACAGGTTAATTTAGAATATTTCCCATAGTTTTAAGTAAAGCTTTGACTAGACCAAATTACTGAAAATATCTATGGAAAATATGTAGCAATGTACATAGGGTTAAATCTTTTATCCAAATTGATATACTATGTTTATTTTTGTTTCTAATTTTGTGGTTTTCTTAGTTGTCACTTTCTGCATTGGGAATGTCTCATCCTGGGAAGAGTTATACGTACAAGGCAGATTTTCTGTGTTATAGAGTGGAGATGTCATTCATCACACACTTCACTTGGTCGTCTGAAAAGTTTTGAAATTGTCTTCTATGCTTATGAAATTGACTCTATTGAAAGAATCAGTCTCCGATGTGGAAACTCATCCGAAAATCATTTTCTGAGACTTCTACTGGGCAGTATTCAGCCATTTCACATGAGTTGTGTTATGGACTTAACTATGTTTACTAACATGTATATGCTGCAGCCCTAATACCCAATGAGACTATATTTGGATGCAGGGTCCTAAAAGAGGGAAAGTAAAATAGGTTGTAGAGATGGAGCCTTAATTCTGTAAGAGGGGTATCCTTAAAAAAGGGCAAAGTCATCAGTTCTCTTTTCCTGTTCCATAAGTGCAAAGAAGAAAGGTCATGTGAGGACAAAATGAGAAGGGATTGATCCATAAGCCATGAACAGAGGTCTTGAAATCAACTCTTCAAACTCCTTGATCTTGAACTTCTAGTCTCTACATCAGTGAGACAATTAAATATATGTTGTTTTAGGGTCCCAATCTTGAGTATTTTGTTACCACAGTCTAAGCAAACTAAAATATGCAATGATTATGAGACATCTTGCTTGAGATTTTTATTCAGAAACTTTAGATAACAAGAAATGATACCTTGGTATATCATATAGTGATACAATTTGAGCTATTTATGCTCAGCAGCAACAGTGGTGAGTCTGAAGGACAGTTCTACATGGTTTGAATCTGACATCTGTTTAAATTCCCAAACTGATTCTCTGGTCCTTCTTGATATACCAGACATTAATTAATATACTTATATTCCTGATTTTCTTCCTTTCTTTTTTTACTTTTTAATTTAATAGCTAAAAGTGAAACAAGAGATTTAAAACAACCTTTTACATATAGGTAAGTCATGAAATCAGTTCATTAAGTCATGACAATTTCAATGTGTCAAAATGCATTCCACTGTCATGTATAACTAATTAGAACAAATTCAAAAAAAGCAAATAAAATTTTAGAAAGTCATGGCAATTTATTTTTTAGTGAAAAATAAAAAAACAGTCAAACATATTGAGTCATACTACAGTTTCATGAAATGTTTTATGCATGTGAATATATATATATATACATATATGAGTATATGTGTCTCTGAGTATATGTGATTGAACATATATTAATAGATGCATGTATTTGTGTTCACACACTCACATCAATTTATATGTGCTGTATTTCAAGAAAAACACACTTTTTCTTGAACTTGAGGAGGAGATGTTAATCCAGGTCTAAATATATTTGGGAGAGAGATTTCGGGAGGTGTAAAACACTTTTTAAAGAATTTCAAGATGAAGCAATACAGGATTATCTAGTAATTAAAGTAAAGGTAACATTTTCATTGCTCTTCTAAAAAATTTTCCATCTCATGTTTTACTATATCTGGATATTCCTAACATACAGAACAAAACGGAACATTCTCAATAAATCCTTTTTATGTAAGTAATAAAGAGAAATAACCTTCTTACCAAACCCAAAGAATCAAGTTCTGCTTCTTATTCCAGTGACTTTTTCCCCTCTTAATATTACCTAAAATGATGTAATTGTGCTGAACACAAAGAAGGATTTCATCCCTTCACATGATCTTGGCTTTTTCCTTACTTCAAAAATGGAAATTTTTAGAATTATCTGTCAGAATGATAAGCTATTCTAAGCTATTCTACAACAGCACATAAACACATCAAGAGATTCCTCTGGCGAGAAGGTCGCATCTAACATACTTAGGTTATTTTATTTTATAAATTTCAATAGTTTATTTACTTTGTTGGAGTCTTAAGTCATTTTTTTTTTTATGAAAAATCTCTTGATAACCATGGATACTTTGACAATGTCCCTGGAGAGACGATGTACCAAGGATCTTCCCATCCACAAGAAGGTGCTGTCCAATGGGACAACAGCATACAGCCAACAAAAAGAAACTACAGTGAAAAACAGGTAATCTTCCAGTTGTTTGTTCATAGTAAATGTAATATGTAATCAAAATATAATTGATTTAAATATATTATTTGGTTATTAAACCAAGAAGTAAACATGAGATGGAAAGGTATATGCAACGTGAAAAATCAGTGTTGAAGATTTTTCCTTCCTGGGGTGATTTTATGTATAGAAAAGAAGGAATAAGTAGATTATAAAAGTAAGATTTTGCAGATTAAATGTTCACATTATTGACTTTCTCTACACCCTTGTCATACTTCATTGGGGGTATAATTTCTCTACCCACCTGACTTTGGGTTTGTTCAAGGGATTTGATTTCCTCAGTTAAATTTCAGCTTTAAATGCACTGTATGATCCATCCTCTCCCTTCCCATCCAACTTTTCCCTTCTATTGGGAGAACACTGCTTAATATAACAGCTGCTTCTTCATCCTAAGTTACAATTTAGCTGTAGAATAGGTATTTTCTGCACTTAACACAAGAATGTACTTAAACTTAAATATACTGTTTTGAACATTTTTTTTGTTTTGTTTTATAGAGTTCAAAATGTGTCAATAGAAAATTTGAATTAGTGAGGATTTTCTTCGATATATATAGTAGATAAAAGGAAAAAAAAGAATATAACTCACAGAAAAACATAACATAAGCAAACATATAATAGAGCCGTGGCAATTGTGAGAGCTGCTGTATCATTGTTTCTATGCACATAAAAATAAAATTTCATTGAAATGTAGAGTGTCTTATGACCCAGATAAAGAAAAAAAAATCTCAGTAAAGAGAAAAATTAGAAAAAAATAAGTTTGCTCTTCAAAAGGGTTTTTACCCTCAAACTGGCAGTAACTTGCCCTAACAAGTACCTTGATTTGAACCACTTACTCTCACAATAAGAGATGTACTGTAAGCAATTTCTCTGTTATCTGAAAGGACAAAATAACTACCCAATTTTATAGTCTCCTTCTCCCATACTGTTAAATTGGGAAATAATAGCCTTAGAATTCTTTGGTCCAAGATCAAATGAGAAAATCAACTTGGAACAAGGTTGAAGAATGGAACCTGTAGAATGGAAGCTTCTCTCCTGTTGGGTTTGTAGTTCCAAGGCTGGAACTCTGCTTTTGGTGGAAAGCATCTGAGCTGAATAATGCTCTCACTTCCAAACTCATGTTCTTAAAACCTTACCCAATACCTGTAGATACACATGTAATCTGCTTCTCAAAATTCATTCTCCTCCCCGCTTCCCACCAATCCTGCTCAGTATCTCCTCCATTCCTGAAAAAGTTACTCAATTATTCTGTGTCCTAAAGTCATGAACCTTGGCATCCCTATCCTTCTCTTTCTCCTGCATCTGTTTTCAGTAAATAATATTGATAACACTTTGAAAATGTATGCAAAACTTGCAAAAAGTAGTAAACCTCGCTGCGACACCCTTATCCCACCACTTAAGCAAAAGTACATAAGAAATAAGAGGTGAGGGGAGTAGGGAAAGGGCAAGTGAGTGCATCTTTGTAGGAAGAGTACTGTAAATAGTTGCCTTGGGATAAACAGATTCCTAATCAAGAGACCCTGTGTTAAAACATCCAGGAATTAAGATTACAATGGCATCCCTAAAGAGTGCAGGCACAGACAGAAGTAAAGTTATATCTGTGGTCTGAGAACTTTAACATATTCCATGTGAATTTCTAGTGATTATGTTAAATTACACTGTAAATCAGGAAACTCAAGGGTTTGAGGTTGTCATTTGGAAATTTTTAAAGTAAATCAATGCTAAATTCACAACTCTAATAATGTTAGGGGTTCAGGTAAAACAAGTTTATGTTGATTTATTAGTTGCTCTGCATACTGGTGCTGCTGAATGGCATACGCAACCTACATTAATCAGGCTGTTGATGTGTAAATAGTGAACTTAATGTCAATTTCATCACCAACAAGCTCGAACTGTTTTTTTTTAATGTCCTACTTTATTTTAAAATTCTTTACTTATAATAACAGACTTTAAATGAAAACTGTAAAAAAAAAAAAAGTCTGAGGATTGTTAACCTAGACTTAGTTACTAAACTTAATTTCTATTTGTGATAATTCACAAATAATTGAGTGATCAAATCAAATTTATGACCCTTTGTGGCAATGTGTGCCAGAATATGACTACTGTCTTTAAGTTTTCTCAGGAGACCTAAACCAGTTATACACAAAGAACAAGACTAATCTGTTTTAAAACATAATAAAACTAAGCACACTAATTAAAAATAAATTGAACCTTCCAGTTTTATATTTCCATTAATAACCTTACAATATTGATATCAGTGATGAGAATCAGGACCAAGTTCCATTCCCCTGGTGTGAAGATTGAACACCTGAGAAAGCTGCAGCAAGCATAGAGAGCATTTTATTTAAAGGATAGAACAGAGATAGATAACTCTGAAGAGAAGGAGCCCCAGAGTTGGGTGTTCAGGGAAGTGAGGTGTCCTGCCCCTTTGATACGTTTTAAATTTTCTTTGTTCTCATGCTCCCCTTCTCCCCTTATGACACCCTACATGAGTAGTGACCCAAAGGTGGGCCAAAAGGTAGAGTGAAGGGCAAGAATGAAACCACCCATGGGTACAGGAAGGAACTACTGCTTGTAAAGTAAAAACTGCTTGCAGGGAGGAACAATTCCCTGGAGGCTGGTAGTCTTGGCAACAAGTTAAGGGGGAGGGGGAAGTGTTCTGAAGGTATTAACATTTTATTTCCTTCCTTTCCAATAAACCCCCATCTTCCCAATCCTACCCAATCATTTATTACCTACACTGACTATCCTTTTGTGCCTCTCCCCCAGCCAATGGTAATAATTATATATCTCACTTTGCTGAACAAAGTAGAAAAACTGTTGTCTTAAATTTATGAACAGTTCCTTAAATATATTAATAATATACTATAAAAAATTGAACACCTTTGTATGTTTATTGTAAAATATACTGTTATAGTTTTAATTAGCACTATGGGTATTTTAGCATATATTGTGCATAAATGATATCAATAAAAACTTGAAGAGAAAATCACATTTTCTGCTAGGGATTCAAAAGAAAGATGGCTAATGTAGTCACGTCCTCAAATAACAACTTTATCCTTGTCACAGAAGAAACTTTGAAAGTCTAAGTAAGTTATTACAGCTGCAGAAATTGTTTTTGCATCTGTAGGTTTATAGTAAAAGATAGAAATATAAAATCAAATGTGCAATATAACCACCAAATGATAATAGAATTTTACATGAACACATTATGTTTCATGCATATTTAATATTAAGCACTAGATATATGTTTTATTCTTAACTCCACTGACATATTTGAATATTAAATTCTTAGAATTGTTCACAAAGAATCACAGAATGTGATACTCCAGTTGCTCTATTACAGCCAATCATATGGTGTCATTCTAAATTTCTGTTTATTTGCATTCTCATTAACAATGTTGGTGGTCTTTTTCCTCAGAAACTATGCTGGTTTGATTGCCAGTAGTACAGGTAGCATGTTTGGAACAGTAATGTTCAAACACAGCCTACAGTTATATCTTTGAGAAATGCATAGATTTTTATGTTTATCTTAAGGTGAGTTACTAATTTTCTGTACTTAACTCCTAACAGTTTTCAGGATATATCTCAGTCATGAGACCCAAATCCCAATCAGAAAGTAACATTTCTTTAGTCATTTCTGAGTCTGAAAAGTTTCTTCCTTCCTTCCTTCCTTCCTTCCTTCCTTCCTTCCTTCCTTCCTTCCTTCCTTCCTGTCTTAGTTTAACACAATATATTTTCTTCTTCTCTTAAATCCTGGGGACAGAGAGGTAAGAACAGAATTGCAGTCATATGAAGCCTCCATATATGTATTAACCATCATCAAAATTGATTCTTACATGTTTGTAACATGAGATTCTATATCCTTTGGGAACTGCATTGTTAATCTCTTCTAATAATCTAAATATAAACTTTAAGATCTGAGTTCTGTTTATTGATTAGGAAGGTGTTACAAATTCAATTTGTTTGGATTTTTAAATAGAATATATTGAATGGGTTAAGGCAGTTGAAAGTAATTTCAATAAATTCTCTGAAATTGTTGGTGCTGATTCTAATTATGTTCATATGTTTTAGTGTAAAAGATAAATATCTTTGAATTAAAACATGTCTTACAAAATCATGTTAGTTTTAAAATAAAATTTTGAAATATTTGGAATAACTATCCTGACAATATTAAGCCAAAACCTTTTTATTTAATGGAGAAGATTCAAGGGTGCCCAAATTTTGAAAAACTGAAAGTTCGTTGTGTACTTATCATTCTTTCTAAAACAACCAAGGCATTTTTGCTTTATTTTGCTTTAAAAATCGTACTCACTGCCTTTAATGCTAATTCATTAGTTCTAGCATAGTGTTTAGAAATCTAAAGTTTTAACTTCAGGTAATAAGCACTCAAGTGATAACAAAAATACCAGTGAGATTACAATCTAGACCACACTATTTCTCTTAAATTAATAGCAAATGGGAGATGTATTGGGACCCAAATCCCAATCAGAAAGTAACATTCCTTTAGTCATTTCTGAGTCTGAAAAGTTTCTTCCTTCCTTCCTTTCTTCCTTCCTTCCTTCCTTCCTTTCTTCCTTTCTTAGTTTAACGCAATATTTATTTGCATTTAAAAGTCTAGGAAAAATAAACAATGCATTGATATTTGCACTAGTAAAAATATCAATAGAAACTTTCTTACTTTTTTTCAGCATGCATTTAGCTGCAAGTAACAAAAATCTCTATTTTAAAAATAAGAAATAAATGATCCTCCTATGAGGCAATAGAGCTAGAGATAGATGTCTCCAGGATTGAAATTGCACAGCTGAATTATTTCATTAAGGACCAACGTACTTTTAAAAGTCTATGTTGCCACCCTTAGCATGTTGACTTTTTTGTAGTCTAGAAATTCACAAGGTCACATAGAACCTCGATGAGTTCCAGTCAACACAATCAGACATGGAAAAGGTCACCAAACTTGAAGGGAAGATTTTTTTCAAAGACATAATAAGAGTCATTCCCAAAAGTTCCTGATCAGCATCCTTTGTCCTTTAATTGACTAGACTGGCTTTACAAGTTGATGCCTAAATCCATCCATAAAAATGAGAAGGATGTTCAAATAATTGGTTGAAATTTATGAGATATGAAAACTAGAGTTGGCAATAAGTAACTATTCACTGATGTGGTGGAGAATAAGAACAAAAATTTGATTTTTTTCAAAAAAGAACAAGTAAATATCTATTGTTTGGAAACCTCAATTTTCTGCTAGTAGTTTTAAATGTTTCTTCACCTATATTATAAAAGTTACATACATTTTTTTCATCAGGATCATATAAATGACAATAAACCAGCTTTTTTTTTTTTTTTTTTTTTTTTTGCTTGGACATTTGAATGGATAAGGCAAACACCCATGGTGTGAGTTGGACTTCTTTAATTTTTCCATTTAATTTCATTAGTTTTATATCCTAACTTTTAAAAGGTACTTTGAGAGTTTTGGATGTTCCCTGAGAGTAAACCTTGAATTTTTGCCCTAATACTATAAGCCATGTAAATGAACCATGCACTTTTTGGGGTAGTGACCATCATTGATTATTGTGCAGAAAGAAGGAGATAAGGATGAAGGCAAGAATGATAAATTACCCAAGATAAGTAATCAGGCTTTCTAGTTTTAATATAATGTTTCTCAGTCCCACTAGATCTTCCATTTGTTACAATTTTCTATGTGCTGTCGATCTCAAAGGATATAAATCACTACTTAATCATGTTGCTTCTTATCACCCTCTAATAGATCAGCATGCATTTCACACTGCACTAGTCCAGCATGGTAGAAATACAGAATTAAGGGAATTAAAGATGCTATGTTTTCTCATCTGGTACCCATGATTGATGCTATGATTGTTAACATGGAATACATGCTTGCTCCTATTAGCATAAGACAATTAGAACAGAAGCCTGAAGTAATATTAAAGTGATAAATAAGTCTGTCATCTAAAACCACACACCTTGCTTTAAAATCTACACATAGTTTACACACATTGTTAAATCACACCAATTATGCAACCCAGCATGACACATTAAAATGTTTTATCCTCAAAATGTCCATGATGGTATTAAGTTTGCATATTTAGATTGAACAGAATTGAGCTAAGAACATACTAAATTGATTTTTATTGGCTAGAAAGTGCATTGAGCTAAAAGAGAATCATTTCAGCAGATTTTTTAAAATTGTTTTATTTATAGGGATTTTAAGGAAGAAAATCTAGAATGCAACTGTGGCTTCCACATACTTTGTGAGCACATCTCATCTGACATCATTTATTTCCATTCTTTTGGTATTATCCTTTTTTTCACACTTGTAAGATGGCTGTCAGGGATCCAGTCATTAATTTGATATTTCATAAGAAAGAAGACAAAACACAAATGAGATTCATGTCAAATTGATGAATTCTTTTTAAAGGTTTACTGTAGTAGCATCTGCCTTTAACTTATTGGTAAATACTGTGTTAGGTGACGATAGCAGTTACAAAGGGAAGAAACTTGTTTTGGCAGGGAGCAGAGAAGAGCTGGGCTTACTGAGTCTGTAAATAAGGGAAGTTCTGTACTTAGGAGATGGGAGTTGACAGATATTGGAGTTCACCTAACTGTTTCTCTGCCAAAAAAGAAAAAAGAAAAAAGAAAAAAAAACAAAAAAAACACAAAAACAATCAAAAAATAACAAAATGGTAAGGTTGACAAAAATAGATGAAATGAGGCTCAAAATCAGGAATATCTTTGTGATTCTGATAAAACCATAGCCAGTAAAAGCAAAGGAAAGTAAATATTTCCTAACCTCCCCACCCCACCCCGCTAGCATAACCCCACTAGACTCTCATTTACCCCACAGTTGATGGATTTTTTCCATATTTATAACTTTCACATACATATATGAAATCTTATTTTCTCCTCCTCCATTGTCTTATGGACACATATAACCAAATACCTCAATGTGGAATAATTTATATTGATAAGTTCCGAATGAATCTGTTTTTTTTTTTAATTTTTAAATTTCTGTTAAAGGGTCTGATTATTTTCTCTCAAATAGGACTGAAACCCTTCAGTTAAATTTTATTCTGTATTCTCCTTTATTTATTGTATATTGTTAGCATCCAGTCTGTAGATCACATCTCCAAAACTTAATTTCAATAAACTTTTCATGCATTTTTGGTGCCACTTTTCCAATTCTTATCCTGAATTATTCAAAGGGCAATTTTCTGCACCTTTTCCCCTCTCCTCTGTATAATCCTTCCTACAAACAATAGTGAGACCTTTCCAAAACCTTGTTACTGTCACATGAACCTCACAAAACTTGTTCAGAAATCATAATACCTAATAAGTGAAAACACAATAAGACAGTTTTCTATCATCTTCAAAATATTTCCCCAATTTAATCTTCCAGTCTTAATTGTTACCCTGCTGTTTTGCAATACATTCTGGCTAACAACACTGTTTGTTTAACATTAAAACCTTTTCCCTTATGTCTGGACTTCTGCTCACAGTATAACTCTTTTTGCAGGGAATTCAGCTTTATATTATTGAAATCCAATTGCAAATTCAAGTTAAATTTTCTTTATAACACTTTTTTCTTATTCGGTTGATTGAAATTTTTCTTTTTCATCTTAGTGTAAATCCCGGGGTGGCTTTGACCAGATGAACTCTGACTCCTTTCTCACTTGTAGATCTCAATGTAACTGTGGTGTGTACTAAGAATGCAACATGTTCCTACTAAGAATGTATATGTGTGTACTAAGAATCCTGAGACAGGGAGGGAGTGGCAAGAGTGTTCTGTTCCGGTTCCTCCTCCAACAGGATGTCCTGTATTGCTTCAGCCCAGTGGTCGCCCAGCATCCCCTGGGGAACAAAACCAAGGCACACTGCTTCTGGGATCCCTTCACTGTGGTGCATCACGGAGCACACTAGACAAGATTATTTCACCCCTGGCAGCTATTGTGAGTATTGGGGGACCTGCTCACCCTAAACCCTAGGCTTTTGTTGTCCCTGAACTCCTGTCTTTGAGTAATGAAGTTCTGAAGTTCTTAACAGGTTATGTGAGTTTTGTATTCATTGTTCTCATGAAAGTGGTGGAATTTCAAATGGTTAAGTCATGTGTCTCCCCCCACTTGGTAGTATCACACTTAATTTGTTTACCTCTTCTGAGGCATTCAGCTTAATATCCTTCTTATTCTTATGACTGTATACAGTTTTACAATATCTCTGGGTTGAATAATCCAGGGAGTACTACTGTTTAATGGGTCTACTGATATGCTAATCATAATATAAAAATGTGATACACTTCTAGGCCCAGAAAAGTAACATGGGGATTTGTAGACAGTGAATCAGTTTTGGGTCATTGTACAAAGGATCCATGTTCAAGATCAGTGATGGGCATTTTTTTTACAGACTATATAAAATTTACCTTTACTTTAATATGAATCACTTAGAAATCCAATTTAAAATATTGGTTCTATTTCAGTGGTTTTGTGGGCCTGAGGCTCTGCATTTCCTACAAGCTTCTTGGTGATGCTAACACCACTGACCTTCTGACTGCACTTTGATCAGGAGGGGAATGAACAAAGGAGCAGTTCAGGAAAAGGACATTGGACAGATTTATTTTCTGTCTCCAAATGTAAATGGCACATTAATATCAATATCTACCTCTTGCTATTATTATAAAAATTTAGTTACACTATGACAAAGAAATTGTTTTAGAAACACCATTGTGTGATTCCTTACACTGTGTAATCAACACATCTGGGAAAATAAGAATTTTTCTTTAGGGAACTGAAATTGATACCAGTCTTGGAAATCAGGATCTTAGTAGACTCCATGAGAGAAGAGTTGAGAACCCAGAGCTGGTACCCACAGGAGAGGGTGTTTCCTGCCCCTTTATAGATTTCAGGTTTCCTTTCTTCTCATGCTCCCTTCTCTTCTTATCTTTCCTAAAAAGCCAAAAGCCAGGGAAAGAGCAGTGAGGGGGCACCCATTAGCAACTCCTTGTGTTGGGAGGAGCAATTCCCTGGTGTAACCTGTGGAGGAGGAAGTGCCCTGGAGGTATTAGCATTTCATTTCCTTTTCTTTGAATTAGCTCCGCATCTTCCCAACCAATCTTTTATTATCTATATTATCTGTCCTTTGTCCCAGACTCAAAATTATGTATGTTGAAAAAATAAACATGGAAGCGGATAAGTCATACATAAGATATTGTTATTAACAATATCTTACTTTTATTTTTAGGACTTGATGTTTTTTTCATGTGGTCCTTTTGATCTAATATTTGGCATTTAAAATATCTGTTTAGGACTGTAGACCTGAGACCCTATTTTAAAATTGATTCTAAATTACTCCATAAAATCCTATCTCAATTAGGCTTTAAAACAACTTGGAAAACATGATTTGTTCCTAAAGTACTATAAGTTATGTTGAAATTCTATGATATTTAGCCTTTGAAAAAACTTTGAAAATTCACACTCAATGAAGAGTAAGACACGTATAGTCAAAAAGAAAGCATATGTATACACGGAAGTATTGTCAGTGTTTCAAACCAGCCAAGTGATTTAGCAATTAGCAGTTATAGTCACAAAATGCCAACTAAATCCAGAAGCATGCTCTTCTCATCAAACAGTCCAATTGTTTATACTGATGCTAGGCTTAGTCATAGACCAGGTGCTCTGAGCTTTAAATATGAATTCATTTTCTGAAATTAAGTCTGAAAACCTAATGAAAAAGCTGACTGTAATTGCAAAGGGTACATTACATCATGACAATAGCCAGTTATAAATGATTCAGACAGCAATTGAATATGCCTCTAACTTGTTTGACATGGGTAGTGGGAAGAAAAGTCCTTTAGCTCAATTTATGTTTAGAATTTTACAGCTGCATTTCTCAGGAATATAGAGTCCATTTCCACAACTAAAATACCAATAAATTTTTTTTTCTGTATAACACTCCACTGCATTGACTAACCTCAGCAGGGATAAGCACTCATCCTATTAAAAAAAATAAATAAATAAAAAGTTATTTCAAAAAAGCTCTCCAGGCAAGAGATGGTATTAGAAAGGGTGGATTTAAACAAAGCAGAATATATGCATGTATAGAAATGTCACAGAGACCCCCATTATCTGTAGAATTAATATGAGTTAGTAATTATAATTTGAAAAGTTATAAAAAAGAAAACTCTCCAATATTGTAAGGTAATTGCAGTAATTGTTGGTAAAAATTATTTGTTTTGCTTTCTTACTAAATTAAATGTTTCTTTATAGCACAGCATGGTGGCTTTTGTAAACTTTTTGATGTTAAAATTAGCTATTTACTCTTTACTAGCTTGTTTCTTTTGCAAGAAACAATGAATGCAATTGATTGAATCATGATAAACAAAGAATTTATCCACAAAACTAAAAAGCTTACATGGTCTATTTTACATCTCAAAGTAATTTAATGCTTTGAAAACTATTTCTCTAGAACCTTGCTATTTATAGATGAACACACATAAAACATTATTGTTTATGAAATAATACATTTATTAGTAATTTGATGAAATTGACAACAATTACAAATTTAAGTTATGTATCGTTGAAGAACAGTTCAAGTGGTAGGGGTTTTTATAAAATTCTTAGGCTTCTGTTTCTATTCCGATCTGAAATATATTAGAGGGAAAGAGTAATTAAAAAGTTTATTTTTCATTTAACAATTAAAAGTATATATTTTAAAGGCACCATAATGATTGTGATTTGGCACTCTATGAATCTGAGCATGTGATCAGCATCTATGCTCCTAAAACATTTAACACTACATCTTGAGGATCAGTCCCAAATTGTATTACTACACAGGCCAAAGGATAGTTTGGCAGCTAGGATAAATTGGTCATGTTATCTAATTTTATCTTCAGCATTCTATAAATTTTGCTGAACAAAGAATTTCTATGATATAATTATAATATGAGCTTCTATAGTTAATGATTATACATTCTGTTGTTTATATTTTTTGTTTCCTAAAACCATAGAAGGGCAGCTTACATCTTTCACAGACATGTCTTTTGTCTAACTGAACTATAATCTGATGTTTATTGTGTTTGCTATATCTGTGAAGCAAAAAGGTAGAGAACATGCTTCTAAGCCTTTTTAGTTTTTGGCTGAAGAAGGTTTATTACTTTAAAAAATTAGATTGGTGTTTGGAGTGTGTTAGTCAACTTTTTAACCACTGTGACTAAAAGACACAACCAGCGCAATTTTAGAGGAGGAAAAGTTTGAGGGCTCACAGTTTAGGAGGTCTCAGGGCTCAAGGTGAGGCAGGACATCGTGGTGGAAGAGTGTGGCAGAAGGAAAGCAGCTCAGTGAGGATCAGAGAGCAAACTCCACTCACCAGATACAAAATATATACCCTGAAGCCACGCCCCCAATGCCCCACCTCCTCCTACTGCCTTCAGTTACCACTCAATTAATCCCTATCAGGATATGAATATACTGATTGGGTTAAGGTTCTCAAACCCAATCATTTCTCCTCTGAACCTTGCATTGACTCACATGTGATAATTTGGGGGACACCTCACATCCAAACCTTAACATGGAGTCTCTGTGACAGTCGTGAACATGTGATGAACATGTGTGAAAAAATAGAATTAGGAATCATAAAATGTTCATCATTCTACTTGCTATCATGTTCATTGATCTAAAATCAATTTATATAAAATGGAATTTCTTTGATCTCAGAAAACTAATAGTGAGCATTTGTGCACTTAAAATACACAACTGAAATTGTGAAGAAAAATGTGAATGATTATCTTGCAAAAGTGATCTAGGAGGACTGTAATTACGTCAGTTTGTCTTAAGGAGAGGACTTACTTCCACATGACCAATTTGAAAACTTGACATTAGAATTCATGCTAATAAAAGAGTGTGAATTAAAAATTTTAATTTCTGACAGAGGGGAAATAGTGGCAGAGAAAGGTGGAGAAAAAACAATTCAACTACAGATGGAGTATTTTGAGAATGAAACAATAATTGCAAGTTGCCAGGTGAAGACTCACATAAACAAATATCAATATTTACTAAAGACCTATCATGTTCCATGAAACTTTATATAGTAAGAGCAAAGGGAGAAGAAACATCCTGTCATTGTCACATAAACAAATAGCAATATTTACTAAATACCTATCGTGTTCCATGAAGCTTTATATAGTAAGAGAAAAGGGAGAAGAAACCTCATGTCATTGTCTAGAGAGTTAAGGCAAGTGATGCATCAACAAATTCAATAACAACTAGGGCTGGGGATATAGCCCAGTTGGTAGAGTGCTTGCCTCACATGCACAATGCCCTGGGTTCAATCCCCAGCATTCAAAAAAAAGGGAAAAAAAAGTCAATCCAATAACAATTGAGTACTCTTATTGATGAAGAAGATGGAAAACCAATAGGTTTCATGTCTTAATAAATTTAGTGTGAAAAGAGTACAAGTGGTAACCTTAATACTGTAGCTCAGAGTAACAGGCATGAATTTATTAGAAGGGATAGTAAAGGAAAAGGGGGACATTCTCAAGGTAGAGAATGAGTCCTCCCAGAGAGGAGAGGAAATGGCATGGCACTCCTCTCCTGCACTGCAGTTTTACTGGGGATCCCAGGGGAGTTTCCAGAGAGTGCTACACAGATCAACCTCTTGACTTTTGATTGCATCATAGGAACTGCATGGACCACCTCAAAGAGATGGTTTGGTGCTCACAGGAAATTTATTCACTCAGGTTCTGTCCCAATTTCCTTTCCCTTGATCAGTTTATTACCTTCTGAATAGTCCTTAGCAAACTTTCTTTGTGGGTTTCTTGATGTTTTGGTTGTCAGGGTGATGAAGGTTGTGATAGTGTCAGTGATAAGGGAGAGCCGGGTCACCTGGTAGGGTGTGACCTGATCCTCAAACAATAATCTTTCATGATGGGACATAAATATGTCTGGGAGAGTTTAGCGTATACCAGGCCCCCCTCTTTCAGGGCTTATCAGGCAGATAAGTCTTTCTGTGGTTTCCAGTCACCCTTCATTGTTGTTTTCCTATTTTTCCCATTCATGGTTAACTAGCTACCTAACAAGCATTATCATAATGAAATGATTTAAAAATATATTTTTATTTTGGGAATATTCTGTTTAAAATCCTGGTTCTACTTCTTCCTAGTTGATAACATTTGATGGGCTGCTAACTGCTTTTGTCAAGGGAGAAGAGATGTCTTCAGAGAAGAAAGGTCTGAGTTCCCAGAGGAGACGGGGAACTCAACTCAAGACCAGTGGGATTCTTGGCATACCTGTGAGAAAAGAATTTCAGCATGAGTCAGACAAAGGCATAGACAGAGGTTATTTAGGAAAGTAGATACACATTCTAGGGAGAATGTGGCTGTCTCAAGAGTCAGTAGAACTGACCTGGGCTAGGGGTCTAATATTTATAGAAGAGCTGTATCAGGGGCGGGACTGGAGGTGAATACAGAGTGGAACACCCCTGGTTTGGTTGCCAGGGTGATAAAATTAGAGAAACTTTAGTAGTGGTGGTCACTGAAGAGCCCAAGAACCCTTACTGAGAACATTACAGCATTTCCTACTGAGGGTCTCTGCAATTATCATCAATAGCAATCTCAGCTGATGGAGCGAGTATATATAGCTGTGTTGTCATTGGTATCGTGACATTGTACCCCAAACAACAATCTCCTCATAATCCCATGGAAAAGAAGGTCTTTGCACACTGAAATTAATCATAAAGTCTGAAAGAGGCAAATGACCCACCAAATGGGCAGATACCAAAAAAATTCAACAAAGAACATTAAAAATCAAGAAAACATATAAGCACTAAAAGAACAAAATAATGTCCTACTAGCTTATCCAAAAGAAAAAGATAAATATGAGTGACTTGATGAAGAATGCAAAATAGTTTTTAAAGGAAGGTCAGCAAACTTTGAGAAAATTGAAATAAGTCAAAAATATCTGGCAAACAATAAACAAACAAATTTAATGTAGACAATAAGTGAAAAAGTAAAAGGCTATCAAATTAGAAAGTAAGAAGTTGAATTATCTCTGTAGACCATATGATCTTATTCAGAACATCATAAAGACTTCAATAATAACAAAAAACTTTAGTAACTAATAAATTTAGTATCAATGAAGTATACAATCTCAACATAAAAATTCAATATCTCTGAACGTTAACAATGAACCATACAAAAAAGCAATCAATAAAATAATCCTATTTGTAACAGCTACAAATACTAAAATACTTAAAAATAAGGAAAATGAAGATCTGTATAGTGAAAGTATATAACACTAGTGAAAAATTTAAAGACAAAATTAGATGGAAAGATATTTTTGTGTTCATGGATTAGAAAAATTAATATTGTTAAAATACCTATACTACCCAAAGTGCTCTCCTAATGCCGTGCAATTCCTATCAAAATTCTCTTGATCTTTTCACCAATAGAAAAAAATTCTAAAGTTGGCATGGAAACACAAAAGACTGTACATAACCAAAGCACACTGGAGCAGAAAGACCAAAGCACAAACAGGAAAACAAAACAAACAAGCAAGCAAACAAAAGCCATAAAGAACAAGCTCTATGACACTGAGTTTAGCAGTGATATTTTTATATAACCACCAAAGAACAGGTGACAAAAATCAAAACTAAGCAAATTAGGTGGTATCAAACTAATGTGCTTCTGTGCCGTGAAGGAAACAATGAATAGATGAGGGGACAGTGTATGAAATAGGAGCATATATTACAAACCATACATCTAGTAAGAGGTTAATATCAAATGAATCAATGGTAAAAATTAGCCTAATTAGCAAATAGACAAATGACCTGAATAGGCATTTCTCAAAAGAATACAAATGCCCAACAGATATCTGGAGAAAAAAAAAATTCAGCATTGCTAAGGATAAGGAAATGCAAATAAACAATATAATCAAATATTGCCTCATCTGTGAGAATGGCTATCATCAAAAAAAAATGAAGGATACATGTTAAAAAGAATATAAACAGAAGGGAAACTTTGCAAATTATTGATGGAGAATATAAACTAATATAGTCATTATGGAAAGCAGTATGGAACTTTCTAAAATTTAAAATAGAGTTATCATATAACCAGCAATCCCACTACTGAGTATTCATAGGAAAGAAATAGAACCATTATGGCAGAGGCAATATTATTCACAATACCCAAGGTATGGAATCTGTCTCTGTGTCCAACATAGCATGAATGCATAAAGAAAGTATGGGGTACACACAAAATGGAATACTATTCAGTTATAAAAGAAGGATCCTGGCCTTTACATATACATGGATGATTCTAGAAGACATTATACTAAATAAAATAAGCCAGGCACCGAAGGACAAATATTATGTGATCTTACATATACATGTTTTGGATATGAGGTGTGCCCCAAAACTCACGTGTGAGGCAATGCAAGAAGGTTCAAAGGAGAAATGATTGGATTGTAAGAGTCTTAACCTAATCAGTGATTTAATCCCCTGATAGGGGTTAACTGAAATGGGGTAGGGTGTGAATGGAGGAGTTTGGAGTTGGGGCGTGGCTTTGGGATGTATATTTTGTATCTGGAGAGAGGAGACTCTCTCTCTCTCTCTCTCTCTGCTCTCTGATTACCATGATGTGAGCTGCTCAATCCTCTGTCACCCTCTTCCACTGTGATGTTCAGTCTCACCTCAAATCCTAGAAATGGAGCCAGCCTTCTATGGACTAAGACCTCTGAAACTGTGAGCCCTCAAAAAAATCTTTCCCCTCTTAATTGTGCTGGTCAGATCATTTAGTCACAGCAGCAAAAAAGCTCACTAAAACAACATGGAATGTATTCATATAACTTGTTGAACTCAAAGAAGCAGAGAGTAGAGGGTGGCTCATGGAGACTTGGGGATGGGGAGTTGGGAAGACACTGGTCAAGGACATAAAGTGTCAGTTGGACAGAGGGAATAAGTTCAAGAGATCCATTGAATGGAGGAACTTTACGTAGAGGGAAATGAGAGGGAGGAGAGGGTCGGAGTATTGAAAATGGTGGAATGAGACAGACATCTTTACCCTGTGTACATGTATGATTACAAGAATGGTGTGAATCTACAACATGAAGAGGAATGAAAAGATGTACCTCATTTGTGTACAATGAATCAAAATGCAGTCTGCAAAAATTTAAAAAAATTAAAAATCATAAAAAATTATAAAAAAAGAGATCCATTGTACAGCAGAGTAACTATAGTTAATAATAATAATAATACATTGCATACTTGAAAATTACTGAAAGATTTTTACATATTCACATATTCACTAGATTTTACATATTCACAGCACAAAAATATAAGCATTTCATACAAAACACTCAGAAAAATCTTGATTTAGTAATTCCACCATGCATATAGATATATGAAAAATTTATGTTTATACCATAAACATATACAATATACTGATCAACTAATTTTTTTAAAGAGAAATAGAGAGTGAGTAATCTACTCTAGACTCCCACTTTAGAGTCCTGGTGTTTCTGAAATCAAGTGGAATTTGCTGTAGGTCATGAAGGGAGCTTATATGAAAGAGTAGGTTTAAAATAATAGGCATATTCATTGAATGGTTACTATATGACAGGCCCGATTCTAAATGCTTTGTGGGTGGTTCCCACAGTCTTCGCTCGTTTTCATAGAAACCCTTTAAGGAGGTTGTGTTATTTTTTAATGTTTAAAAGATGAGATCTAGTCCCAAGAAGAGTTCTATTACTTTACCAATTTATACAACCTTCAGATAGCATAGCCAAATTTAAATTTAGGAATTGGACTGTGGAGTCATATATTTATAGTTTTCTTTATTTTCCCCAAGTAAGAATGAACATTTAAAATTACACATCTAATTTTTTAAATTCTTAATATTTCTAAATATATAGATGTATTATTTTACTACACATGTTAAAATGTTCCCATATATTCAATTAATTTAAAAGTTAATCATTTGTTTTCTACTTAGAGGAACAGGTATACTCTCAAGATCAAGCATCAAATATCACAAGTGCTTATTAAGATAGAAATTAAAAGAAATATCATCTCTTTCCTTAAAATATACAAAACTTATAATTTTCAAATGTTTGCAATATAAGCCTACCTTAGAAATGAATTTCATGATGATGAAATTGAACATTAATTTCATTTGCCCTATGATCTCAAAAAGAAAATATTCTATATCTACTGTTACTTTTAGTATTAGAAAGTAAATTCATAACTTTTTAAAAAAACTCTGATTCCCCAATAATGAAGATACCTAAAACCCTGAAATACCACTTAAAATAGAAAAGTAAAAATAATGTCCAGGTCACTATCAGATTTCTGGTATGTGCTTTCAGACCTCTCTGTTTCAGATTATTTTTCTTCATTGTAGTAAATCTTCAGAGTTGAGATTTAGGAGTGATCCACTAAATCAGGACTTCCCTCTCTGAACTTGTCTGCTATCATTTTGACACTCCCTAAAAAACAATTATTTGTGTCTATCACTGTAGTTCAAGACCTTCTTCACAATTTTAATTAGAATTTATCATTGTTATTTATATTGGCAACATAGAACTTATTATAATGCAATTGTATTAAAACTTTGTAACTTGAAATTTTATAAGCATAATGAACATTGGCCATATGAAAGCAGTACAATAAATAATCTTCTTTCTTAGTCTTATAAATTGAAAAATTTGATTGCTATTAAAAATACAAGAGTTGCTGAAATATTAAATGCACAGTTATAATTGTGCTTCCCATTTGTGCAGTATCTTATTACTACCATGAATCTTAACATCCAAGTTGATGATTCTTTCTTTTTTAACCTGTCTAATGATGTAATTTTTCTTTAAGAATTATTGTTCCAAAGACATATTTTCTTCTCTTTGTATTTTAGACATAGCTATTCAAACAAGAATTCAGAAACTCCTGATAACTTCTACAAATACCTAATCAATATCATTTAAAGTCATTTTTTAAAATGATGGAATAGTCAAATTATCACAGGCTTTGAGAGGCACATCATTTTCCTAGTTGTGTGACAATGGACAGATTTTGGAGGTTTTGAGTCTTAGTATCATTATAAAATAAAAAGTAAGGTACACATTCAAAATTCAAATAGTTTTTTATCTAATATTTATCTCATGTAAGTTATTTAGTACATTATGCAACACTTAGGAGGCATATGATCTACAACTTTATGAATTTATTCATATGTTCAAAAATACTTATTGAGCACTTACTATGTGCTGGACCCTTCTCTGTGTACCAAAAGCATGCAATATGAACAAAACCAACAATGCCTAATCCTCACAGTTGGATTTCACACTTTATACACATAGATGTGTTGCAACTAAAAACAGAATGACATTTTAGAAGATTATTTAGAGCACATCGCAAGCTGAATTAGAATTTAATCATGCAATAAATTGTAGTCATCCAAGATCCATGACATTATATCCATATATGTCTTTGATATGAATAAAGATGACTTCTCTGCAGCCCTCACAAAATGAAATATTCTTTAGTACTTAATTCATAGTGTATTTTAAGATCAAAACACATTCTTTTCTGAGGAGAAAATTGCTGAGCACTGAGTTAAATCTTCCAAAGGGTACATTTTAAGACTATAAGCAATGCCACTTAATTATTCAAATACTAAACACAAAATTGATTTTCATATATGATTTTCTTAGGCTGCTTCTCCAAATCACATATGCCTGAGTAAAAATTATACTAAAATGACCTTAAGTATAATGAGAGCTTATAGTTATGTCTCTGGAAACTGATGACATGTGGATTATAGTCCTCCTCAAACAGTGTTTGTTTGTCCTATTTAATGAGTTTAGCATTAACCTCTGAAAATCATCTCTACAGAGACTTTAAAGTGATACTCATATTTCTAACTTAACTCCAGAAACTGAAGGTTGACAGTGCCTAGCTTCATTCCTGCCTAGCAAGAGGGTGCTACTGCTCAACTGCCACCTCTTCTGTAGAGACACAAGTTCTCCTTTTTCATGGCCCTGCGTTCTCCCTTCTTTTGCTCTTGTTTCTTGTGTGAACTTGGCAGGAGCTAGAGTCGAAGTTTCTTCACTTTAAGGAAAATATTAGTATTTTAAGAGAGAGATTTGGTTCTGTATTTTTATAACATTTGTTTTTGATGAACTTTTGACTAACATGAGGCAGTACAAATATTTGGTTATTTTTTCAGTCAAATAAATTACCCATGTGACCCAAATAATTCAAGTGGACTTATGGTCAGAAAATCATATTTTGGGTTTGTATCATTATCTGAAATTGGAAGTCATTTACATTGATTTAAGGTCAATTCATATTTTAAGGAAGTTTGACCTTGCCTGGACAGTAGTATAGACACTAAAGATGTAAAAGTTCATATCTTTATGTAGTTTACCTTTTGGTGGCCTATCTAAAAGTAAGTAGGTTTTCTTCTGAATTAAGTGAATGAATACCATTTTAAAATTTAAAGGTCGGATCTTATAAAATGATGGGATGTGGGAGATGTGTATTGTACACCACATGCTAGGGAAAATCCTCTTACCTAGAGTCACCTCCTCTAGGTAAGCAGTGAGGAGGACAGACACAATGGATCAGCCTTGTGGCAGACCTCATGGAAGAGTCTCCAGGTCAGTGCTTCCAAGGCGGCTTCCTGTTATCCAGATAAAATCTCAATCCTGCTGCAGACAGTCTTCTTGTTGTCCTGATCATCTTGTCCAGGATGTGATAGGATATAACAAAATCAGGTGGAAACAGTGTGACTAAATCCTATTTACCTCGAATGAAAACTATGTGGAGTACCTCCAAGGAGTCAAGAAGAACATTGGCATACTGTATCACAATATAATTTGGGAAAAGATGTCATACTTAAAACTGGGTATATCACACTCTGGAGTAACTGAAACTTGATATGAACAGAGCAAGACGGCCAGTGTAAAACAGTAAACATTAAGGGTCATAACCCCAAATTATTTAATAGTGCAGTGTTGCCAAACAGAAAATCAGGATAATATTATATGAAATCAGGGCTATACTTATTCATTTTTCAAAGAGTGTTGAATAGCCTTTTTATGTAATGCTCCCAATTCATGGACAGGATAGATGAAGTGGTACTGATAATATCCAAGCTTCTATCTTTGGTAACTTGGTAGTGCTGGTTATAGGAAATTAGGAGAAGGATGTACTTTGGGGCAAAAGAGTGTCAGGGGAGCATGTTTAAATAAGCTATAAGTAAGCTTCACTAGGTACTTTTTTTTTTTTTTTTTTTTTTTTGCCTGTGGAATTGGTGGAGCACAGAGAGACCTTGATAGAACACTAAGAGCTTACATGGACAACTGCTACTCTCTATAATAATGGGTCAGGGTGAAGAATAGGGTCTTGAAAATATTTTGATAGATATTTGACTTAATAAATCAGTCAAACAAGGAGGACTGATCTTTGGAGAGTGATGCCTTGTGTGAAGAATGCTGAGTATTGCAATGTAATAGCCTGGTAAACTGAACAGGTCTTATGTTGAAACTACTTCAATAATTTCTGTAATCACAGTAGAGATTGTAGGAACAAAAAGATTGTCAATATCTCTCTTATATTATCATTAATGTCCATTATACAAATTAGAGGAAACAACATATAACATTACCACAGTTTGATATGTTCAACTTTCACAACCTAAACTCAAATTAATATTAATAAAATTAATGTTATATTATTGGTTATTTAATTTTTATGTAATGGGAAAATACAATAGTGTGAAACATGTATTTAGTCTCTTATCTTAAAGTCAGTCATCATAAAATCAGTAATAATTAGTAGAAATAATGTATTTCATATATAACTTCAGGCATGTGATATGAAATTAGTTATAGAATCTTTGTTCAAAACAATACAGAGCTTAGCTGCAGATTTATTGAAATCCATTCAAATAAAATTCTAGATGATTCAAGTAGTCAATATTAATTTCTGAAAATATTATATGAAATATCGATAGCTATAACAAAAGAGACAGTTTTGTAAAAGCTTTAGCATATTTTACAATTTGTAAGTTTAAACTATGGTGTAATTTAATTTTGTTTCTACATACCAGTGGTATCAAAGATGTTATTTGTAAGATTTTATTTCAATAAAACTTTAAAATCAAATGAACTATATGTCTAATATCATAATCTAAAAATAGAATAATCTTTCAGATCATTTCTAAGAAAACTGTCATAAAATTAAAAATTGACTATTTTCATATATCAACCATTAATTGATAAGTGCCTGATTTAACTGATCATTTCTTCATTCTAATTACATGTGTAAAAACCTCAAAAAGCATCAACATTATATATTATAGAGGTAAGTGACTTGCCTTACTTTATTAATAAGCATATTCAAATATTGGCCTCAATATTATAGCTTATTATATAATCTATGGTTTTTTTAGGGCATTCCATTTTTGATAAATTTCTATAAGATGTTGATTTTTCTCTCTGACAGCAAAAAGAATCTTAATTTTGCATAGTATTTTAGTTAGAGCTACTATGCTTTATTTAGTTTTCTGATTTGTCTGTTTCTTTTTGTTTGTTTGTTTGCTTTTTTCTGAATAATACAATTAGACCTCGGGTTAAATTATCTGTAAAAACATAACCAACAGTTGCATATATAAAACAAGATTGCTGATTGGTAACAGTTCTAAACTGGTCCCCTTTTCAACAAGTAGAATATGTTCCCTCTTTTCTTCTAAAATCCTTACCATGTACCAGCCTTAAAATAATAAAAGAAAATGAGACACATTTTTCTGATATCAATATTAATCTAATCTTGAAATGGTACCCTAAGTTTGAAAGAATTCTGAGTTCCTATCTGTAAACCTGTTTCTTATTTAAATAAATGTCTTGATAGTTTTTCTCTTTTTCTTTTCAAAGAATTACTTAATATAAAGGTTGATACATCCTCTTTTCATAAATGAGAATTAAATACTCCTCAACTCACACAAATAATACATTTTAATTTTTAGTAAACTTTTAAAAGTCATAAAGAGTACAGATTTCCTATATACCCTGCACCCTAAACGCATGTCATTGTTGATACTTTATTTTAACTTGGTATCTTTGTCATGATTAATGAACCAGCACGAATGATTTCTTGCAAGAAAAGGTCATACGTTAGGCTACTTAGTTTTTACCTGACATTCTTTTTTTCTATTCCAGGATCCTATCCAAGATAACACATTATAATTATGTCCTTAGTCTCCTCTTGCCTGTTTCCCAGATTTTCCTTGCTTTTATTGATCTTGGCAGTTTTGAGAATTGCCAAACAATACCAAAATATCTGGTATTTTGTTGAGCTGTCAATAAATTTAGTTTTGCATGAAAATGTTCTCATGGTGGGGATGGGATTAGGGGTTTGGAAACAAAAACCATAAAGGTAAGGTGAAATATATATATTTGAGAAAAGATGCCATACGTAAAACTGGGTATGTCACACTCTGGATTAACTGAAACTTAATACGAACAGAGCAAGACTGCCAATGTAAAACAGTAACAATATTTCACCATAACTTTATATATATGTGTGTATATGTGTTGTTTTATATCTATATATAAAATAACATTTACATAAAGATCAGAAGAGAAGAAATGATTACAGTATTTTATAATTTGTATAAACTAAGTAAAGTGATATTTGTCTGAAATCTAGAATTTGATAATTTAAAGCATTAATTAAAAAAATAAAAAGATATAACTAAATAAAATAGAATGAAAAGTGGATAAAAAATAACACTCAGCTAATATAAAAGAAGGTCACAAAATATGAAGTAAATATAATGGCCTCACAAAAGACATAAGGCTGATTATATCAATAACATTATATTTATGGGTCTAAATATTTTAGTGACTAGCAGATATTTTTAAATTGCATTAAAAAGCAAGATATAATTATGTGTTGTGTATAAAAATAAAAAATTATAAATTAAACCATAAGTAGACTAAAAATAAAGGTATTGAAAAAGCTAACCACACAAATACCAGTTAAAGAAAGATGGAATGATGACATTAATATCAAACAATATGAAATCCAGAGAAAATAATATTATTGTGTATAAAGACATTAATGTTTTGATTAATGGGTCAATTTAGCCAGAGGACACATATTTCAATTACATAAAGTAAAATTAATATTAGAAAAACTCCAATTACCATTAGAAATTTAATTTCTCTTCTTCTGACTATTGAAAGAACAAATAAATTTAAAATTTATTAGCATGCAGAAGACTTGAAAATCTCTATCAACCATTTTGACCTAATTAACAACTATAGAGGTCTCCAGCTAATAAGACTGACACATATTTTCTAAGTGTTAAGAACCTTGTCACATGTTCTTATATGTATGTATATAACATTTACTACATTGGACCATAAACCAAGTCTCAACAAATTAAAGATGACTGGAGTCATAAGAAGTATTCCATATGACTTCTAGGAGTGTACTTAAACATAAATAGCAGAAAGATCTACAAAAATCCCCAATATGTGAAAACAAAATAACACATTACTAAATGTTCCCTATGTCAAAGAATACAAAAAGTGAAATTAGAAAGTATTTTAAACAGGATAAAAATAAGAGCAGAGCACATTCGAATTTATAAAATGTTTTCTTTGGAGAAAAGTCACAGTACTAAGAATGAAAAATCTCAAATCAGTGCTCTTAATTTTTACCACAAAACAAAAGAATAATAAGAGATAAAACCCCATAATAAAGCAATAAAAAGGAGAACATAGTGATCAGAACAGAAATCACTTAAATAAAAACAGAAAATTAATGGAGAAAAATATTCATGAGAAAAATCGACAAAACTGACAATCTAAAATCTCTAGCCAAACTTCTCAGGAAAAAAGACAAGCATCACAAATCATCAATACAAGGACTCAGAAAGGAAAAATTTAAAATTTTTAAATTTTTAAAAATTTAAAAAACCTCCAGCAGCTTAGAGATAGAGTATCATGAGAAACTTTTTCAAGCACATTCAATGACAAGTTCAAAATTTCAATCTTTTGAATGATCCACACTATTAAATTTTATTTAAGTGGAAGGAGGCAGGTAGGGTGGTGTATGCTTATAATCCCAGTGGCTCAGAAAGTTGAGGCAGGAGGATCTCCAGTTCAAAGCCAACCTTAGCAATTTAGTGAGGGCCCTAAGCAACTTAGGGAGACTCTGTTTCAAAATAAAAAATAAAGAAGTTGGGAATGTGGCTCAGCATTTAACTGTCCCTGGGTTCAATCTCTGATATGGGAAAAAAAAAAAAAAAAAAGTAGAAAGAGGTTGAATGTTGGATACCAACTAAAAACACTGGAATTTTACTTTTTTTTTTTTTTTTTTTTCAAAAAAGAAAACTACAGTTAACGTGTCCACTTGAGAAGTATACTAAACATTAAAATAAAAAAAAGAACAGCAGTTCAACACAAATTCAGGAAATTGAAGAGAATGAAATAATCATTCTATGAAGACATTTCCTTAACACTAAAATCACATAAGCATATTATAAAACAGAAAACTGTAGTTGAGTGTTTTTACAGAATTTATCAAACTCATTCTAATATTTATTTGGAATCTGCAAATAATCAAACTCAGAAGGTCAAGTATCCTATGGTTTTTATCATATATGAAATTTAGAGAGAAAAAAGAAAGGTGATAGAGGTGAATCTCATTAAAATCAAAGGGAGATTATGTATAACAAATAAGAAAAAATTTTAAAAAATATATTTATATATATAAAATCAAAGCGAGATCAGTAGAAGAGAGGAAAGGGACCTGGAGGCAGTAGGAGGAGAGAGAGGGGGAATGTATAGGGGAAGGGTATTGGTTAAATTGTATTATTATATTGCGTGCATGTACAGATATGTAACAATAAATGCCACCATTATGTACAACTATAATACACCAATAAAAAATGTGGAAAAAACAAACAGACAAACAAATGAAAGGAATGGACAAGCAGAGTTGGATGTTAAAGGATGGTTAAGACTTCCAAAGAGTTATCTCCCTGCAGAGATAGATTTACATTTCAATTGGAGAGGAAATCTGCAGGCATGTGTTTGAATGTATGCTTGGATCTTCAAAAGATTGTAGAGTAGCGATCTTCTCCTCCTAGGGCATATTTGTTTACAGTAGGGAAATAAACACTATGTGTGTTTGTGTGTGTGTGTGTGTGTGTGTGTGTGTGTGTGTGAATGAAAATATAAACCTGGACTATATCATAAAAGAAAAGGAATTATAATAAAGATCAACATATATGAGTTCTAATCAATGCATAAAGTATCATTAATATGCATAATAAGATGCACTTCAGAGACAAATATAAAGTTATGGGCACTACGAACTAAGGGGGGAAATTTCATCATGTCTTTTATGTAGACTACTTACTATGCTTCTGCATTTTGGAACCAGGGGACATCAGTGAAATGAAAAGAGTATACGCTATTGAACAGGCTTAAAGTGAAGTGTTGGCTGTAGTGTAAGAAAACCAAAAAATAAACACACATCAAACAAACAAACAAACAAAAAAACCGCAAACACACTATATGCAATACAGAAACTACAAGTGACACAAAGAGTGGAATACAATTACTTGAAAACAGAAATTCCAAGGATTTTCCTTCTGTTACTTCCAGATTTGTCTCTCCTCCTCCCTAAGAGAAAGCACCTATGTGCTCATCACAATTGATGATTTAAGAAGGAAATCTTTGTTAACATAAAAAAAAGAAAGAAAATGAAAGAAATAGAATTGGCTGCAATAGCATAATATAACAGGCAAATATCACAAACATGCAAAATGGAACAAGATGAGTGATGTGCCCTCAATAAACATCCTCAAATTAGAACAGTGACAGGAAATGACAGTGATGAAACAGCAAACTGATAAAATGATCTATGCAGTGTACTTACGACCTGCCTTGTGTGTTTTATTTCCCAGAATATTATAAAAGCAATGAGGGTTATTATTGCATTAGGCTAATTTTGAAAAACAATGATGAATTCTCTGGTAGAAATATAATGAAAAGGAAGGTACAAAACCCTGAAATTAGTGACCTTTGAGAAAAAAAAAAATTATTCTTATTGGAGCAAGTATCTCAGACCAGAGGAAATACAGCTATGAAATCAATGTTCACATTTTTAAAACTCATAAGAATATTTTAAAGATGTCAAACTATATTAAAAAATAAGGGAGATTTTTCCAAAGAATGACAGTATTTTTTTGGGAACAGCATTGCATCTCACTGAAAAACAGCACAACACTGTAATGGGAACATTTATGCCATAATCATCTAGAGGTATATTCAAAGACATTGAGGCAAGGGGAAGATTTTAAAGACAAAAAATGAGAAAGTGTACCTCAGATATTTTTAAATGATAACTTTGGTCATAATGACTAATATCAAGAGTGGTTTCAGAGCAGTTGCTGTGCAGATGCCCCTACAGAAGTAATTTTTTTTAATGCAAGGTTGGGGTGGCTCCTGTGCATGTTGCCATTCTGCAGAGCCTCCTGTGATAATTACTGTCAGGCAATCATAAATAAGAACCCTTCCTTCATACCCTCCTAGCTCTATTTACGTTTTTCTTTTGGTTGATGCAAGTCACTCCATTTTGACTCTGACACCTCTCACATTTCTTTCAAAAAGATCATTTAAAATTATTCTCTGTAAACATCACTTTGAAGAGATTAAACAATGAAATGTGAAATGATTTAATGATAGTAATATGTATCTCATACACTAGTGCACAGTTGACATGACTAAATGTTTAGAAAAAATGAACAGATACTTCATCATGAATAAAAAGCACATAAGTCAGAAATCTATAAAATTAATGTAAGGAGACTGTGATACTAATTTTATACATCACCCTGACTGGGTCACAATATGCCTGGATATTTGCTTAAAGATTCTGGTTGTTTCTGTGGAGACAGTTCATGATGATACTAACATTTAAAATCAGTAGACTAAACAAAGTGAATTGTCATCCATAATGTGAGTGACCCTCCTAAAAAGTCAAGATCTGAATAGGATCAAAGTGCTGGCTCTCCTAGGATAAGAAGAAATTCATCCTTCCCCATCTTTTAAGCTGAGATATCATCGTTTGCTACTTTTGGACTGGAACTGAAACATCAGATCTTCTTCTTGAGACTGCTGGCCTTTGGACTGAAAAATTGTATTAAGTTCTCTCCTGGGTCTCCAACTTACTGGCTTCCACTATAGATCTTGGGACTTATTAGCCTCTATAATGGTTTGAGCCAGTTCCTTCTAATAAATCTCTTCCTTTCCTCTCTCTCTCTCTTCCCCCTCCCTTTCCTCTTCTCAAGTTCTATATACACATTCGCATGCGCACAAACAACAGTCTATTGGTTCTGTTTCTATGGAGAACCCTGTGACATATAGAGACCTAAACTTTAGAATACAATTACTACTTATAAAAGTTCAGAGATAAAAAGAATATCCTGGCTAGATCTGGAAGGAGAAAATGAAGTGAGGCCATAGAGGCCATAGGTCTGATGCTTAGAAGAGATGGTCAAAAATTCAATGGAAACATAATAAGATAAAGTCCTCAGTTGTTGTTTAGCTTCTGTTTTCTTTGTAATTTAAGAAGGAGATTAAAGTCAGTCGGTAAGAAAAAATTGATTAACACAATAAATCAAATGTATTGAGAAAAATTGTAGGAGTGCAACCAGCTTACTAAATGCATTTAAGACTTTTGGCTCAGACAAATTATATCTCAGGGCACTGAATGAACTTCAAGATGAGTTCATTAAACTTATGTCAAATATCTGTGAGAAATGATGGGAAGCCAAGTAAAAATGGAAAAACAGTAGACTGAATGTTTAAGAGAGGAAGAAGGTTAAGTCCAGATTCCAGACTAGACAGAGGTTGATATTGATCATGTCCCAGATTGCAGGACTCAGCATCACCTACTTGAATCTAGGGCTCCCAGGAAAAAGAAGTAATGAAAATTCTGAAAGCTCAAAAGTAGAAAATGTTTGGAAAGCAAATGGTTTGAGCTTAGTAGATTGCAGTGTATGGGTCAACAGACATGTGCTAGGAGAAAAATACTGATACTTTTACACAAATCACCTCTAGAGGCAGAAGAATCATGATGAGGATAATTAAATCTATACAATTCAAGAAATTGGGGGCATGGAAGACAGTTAATAAGGAGAAAAGATACTTCAGAGCAATACTTGCATATTTTAAAAGATGACATTGGACAAGGACTTAAAGTTATCCTCTATAATTATGAAGACAAACCAACCAACCAACCAGAAGTTACACCCCACAAAAAGCTTGCTACTGATTATCCTCCCTTTCCTGAAAATGAGATTTCTCTCCTTGTGATGTCATCTGTCTTGAAAATGTCAGTGATGAGGCTGGATTATCATTTTCTGGTGGTGTTTCATGAAAGATGCAAGAGATATGGAAGAGGGAGAACTGCTGGCTTTAAGACTCTAAAGATTTCTTCCAAATCTGATGCTTTGAGACGGATTAATTGTATAGCAATAAACAAAATATTGGGTTCATCTGTGCAATTTTGATAGAACAAAATATAATCTGCCTATTTCTGCATTACTTGATTTATGATTATCATCATTAAAACATCTCCTCTGACTATGGAGCCACTTGTGAAGAACTGTAGCTTATGTCCTTTAAAACTGGAAAATGTCTTTAAGATATACTATAAAGCACACCCTTCATGTAAAGGTGATAACTCAGATGACCTAATAAGACTTACCTACCTGCACCTATAATTTCTTCAGCATTATAGAAAAATACCTGCTATGATTAAAATATGCAATGCGTTACTCTAAATATCTATTACATTCATTATGCTGTCAAATGCAATACATTCTGTCCCATTTAATCCATAATCTCTATAAACAACATTTTTTTAATAAAAACTTGTATCTCATGTATCATCCAATTCACAAGATTAAATAGAATTAACCAGAGTCATACTTTATTTATCTATAGAAGAAAACAGAGCATTGCACATTTTTACTTATAAAACTTTTTTTTCTCTTACTAATTGGACCAAAATGTTTCTATTAAATTAACATGTTACTCATTTAGAGAGAAGATACTAGTCAATAAATAGTTAATGAGGTTATAATTTTATAAATTGAGCTCCACCAGTACTTTATTCCACCCTAAGCAGCTAATGATATAAAAATTATGAAGATACTAGCTAAAAGAAAAAAAAAATTCATATCAAACATCTTGGACCAGATAAAATAAAAACACAAAGTAATAAGTGGGCTCAAATATTCAGAAATTAGCAGGAAAAAAAGACAACTAGGTCTATTTGGGAGCTATAAGAACTAAAAGGATTTACTGATATGCAAAACCTTGTGGTTTTTTTTTAAATCAAGACATCAGGATTGCTTGCCACACTGACAGAAGACTGAAAAATAAGCAGTGATGAATATTCTGTTTGATGTTATGACTTAAAGTTGACACTGAGTGAATTGGAATGATGAAGATACAGCCGTGCATTCACTCATTTTGGTTAGGCTCTATGTCACTATCTCCAGAGGATAGACTCTGATTTAATGATATAAAATCTTTCCGGTTCTGTTCGGGAGAAATATAATTGGATGAGTGTGAGGACATAGCTGGATGATAGCTCTGCTATAAGAAGATACTTCTAAGTATAGGGCTATCATTTGAAACCAAACCTGCTGCTATCTTGCTTTTAAACTTTCTTGTCCTCAGAATGTGAGAAATACCTTTCTTTTGTTTATGGGACAACCATTTTATTTTTGTATGTTATTATAGCAGCTTGAATGGACTATGATATTCCTCTATTATTCTCACTTAATTCAGTCTATATTCATCACCTAATTGATTTAGCTTGCTAGCATTCTAAACACTATTGCTTGTTTCCAAATTCTGATTTAAAAGTTCAGACTCGGTGGCAGTTTTTATTTTTATTTATATTTCTTTGCCTTTGTTCTCTTTTCATTCACATGCTTATCCTTTTTTATAATATGAGGTTTTTTTTGTTGTTGTTGTTGTAACTGAGTACCAGGAATCCTAAATGCAAAAAAACACACTGAGAACCTTTGGAGTAAAAAGATGTCCCATTAATAATTAAATGAAAAGTTATAATAACTGCCAAATAAAAATGAAAAAGAAATCCAAGAAAAGAAATAATTAGATTGGCAGATTGGCAGTTAGCAGTAATGTTTGTTGTTGTTGTTTTTTTTTTTTTTTTTTGGTTTTTGGTTTATTTTGTTTTTTATCACCAATATATAGCAAATTTGGTGAAATAAAATTTGTAAATTTGTTGAAATATTGCTATCAACCAAGAATTCTCCTTCAAAATGCCCTATCCCTCATAATGAAAAGGAAAAACAAACATATTTCAAATACAACATGTATTTAGTAGTTCAACAATTATTTTGTGAATGAAAACAATAGTGATGACCAGTGTTCAACATTAAAACATCAAAAATTACTTTCTGGAAAGAATAAGTACAATTTGAAAAGGTGATTTCTTTCCTAAGTGGTTAAAATTTGTTAAGGGCATTGTCTTTAACAACCAGAGGCTAGAGGCAATAGTTATAAAATTCTGACTTAGCTATATAAGTTAAAAATTAGAGTGTGAGTTTGAGTGCAAGGAGTCAAGAAAAATATAATTCCCAAGGGCATGCACCCAGTGACCTACTTCTTTTAGACATACCCACCTGCCCACAAGGATGAAAATCTGACTAACATACTCCCTCCAACTCCAATATTTTGATATATCTGAAATCAACATGGTACATAATTTCATGAACTATCTGGGTCACCTAGTTCTTGAAAAATTTCAATCTTAACACTTTCAAAACATAAATCTGTACGGCAAGTCTTTTGTATTTGTATATCAGAATAAAAACAATGTTAACCGTGGCCACGACTAAATCATTGAAGTGATATACCACACGTGTGTCAGAACATGTATATTTCCCCCTTTGAATTTTTGACCATATAATTGTTTTACTTCTTGTGCAGTGTATCTTACCTTTGCTTCTTTAAATTCACCCTACAAACATTTCTACCCTGTTACCTCCTATATGAAACTGATACCTTGTTTTTATTTCGACATGAGGTGTTCACAAAAAGTTCATGTGTGGGAGAATTAAGGAATGTTCCGAAGTGAGATGATTAGGGTATATTCGCTTTATGGTAATGAGAAGAGTAATCCATTTGATGGGGTAATAATTTGAATGGATTCATGGGTTGTAACTGTAGGTGAAGCCAGGATTAGGGAAAGGCAGTTAGTGTAGAAATAGGGGATCCAGTTAAATCCAGGACATGGAGGCCAGGATCCCCAGAGCCCATGTTTACCAAATTTACCTTTGCTTCTCAGGGACTACAGGCAGGGAGCTGCTAATTAATGCCCCCTGGGACCTTACCTGGCTGAATCACTTTGACCCTCCGCCTGCCCGTCTGCTTCTCACTTTTTGCATCTCACCTGCAAAACCTGGCCTAGCCACATAGGCAGGAAGGAGAGATAAGAGGGGAGAGAACTGGAGAACAAAAGAGACCCTAACCAATAAAAGATGTAGGGCATGATCACTTCTGGGGATTCTAAAACATCAACCATGGCCCCCTTCTCCCTCCCGGGAGAAGTCTGTATTATTACCTTTAAATAAAACCTGCTTAATATGCTTGCCTTGGCGTGCTTCTCTGAGGTTATACTTCAACACCTGAGGAAGCAGAACTCCTCACCAGTAAATGGTGGTATTATAGGCAGCTTGCCACTGATTATCCTCTCTTCCCTGAAGGATGAGAATTTCCTCCTGTGATATCAATTTTTTTTTTTTAAATGGGAATGATGAGGTTAACGTTAGGTCTGGACTTGAGTGGCTACGTGCGAGAGCAAAACGACTTAGGCAGTGGGCAGCACACCAAACAGGGACAGATAAACTCCACCAACCCTTATGTTCACCTATCACTCAGCAGGAGCCCCACCTCTTCTGACCCTGGGCAGCTGGGACCAAGTGCAATTTTCTCAGGCTCTCTACCCTGTCCTGTACCCCAGGGGGCTGGGAATTTCGCATGAGAGCCAAATTCCAATGAAGCTTGCTTCCCCTGCTTTCTGTTCACTTTTGTTTGGCCACTAGCCCTGCTCTCGAGCTTAATGTTAGATTATCACTTACTGGAGATGTTTCATGAAGGATGTAAGAAATATGGAAGGGAAAAACTGCTGGTTTTAAGGCTGTTTTCTATGAGACTAATTGTATGCAAGTATACAAAATATTGTACTCATTTTTAAGATTTTGAGGGAAGAAAATACAATCTGCTTTCTGACCACCATGAGCAGAGCAGAAATCCTCCACCAAGTCATGATGTTCTGCCTCACCTTGAGCCTATAGCAATGGAGTCAGGTGACCATAGATGAAATTTCTAAAACTGCTGAGTCAAAATAAACTCTTCCTTCTCTCAGTTGTTCTTTTCAGGTATTTTTTGTCACAGAGATACAAATCTAACACAGCAAGGAATCAACGGTGAGCTCATTATTGTGACTAACCTAATGATATGATTGAGAAGCCTTTGAGGTTGGTTTGGGTGTGGAGTTTGGAAAAGTTTGAGATGCTGGCTGCAAATATTTGAGAATGTTTTAAGAAGAGCTTAATGAGTGTTTCTGGTAGGAGATGAGATCAGAATGAAGACAGTAAAGATTGTGCTCATGAAGTTCCAGAGTTGAATAAGAATTTTATTGGGAATTAGACTAGAGGTCACTTGTTACATTCTGGCAAAAACTTGTCTACATTTTCCCCATGTTCTAAGATGTCATGTGAGGCTGAATTTAAATTTGATGGATTAACTGATCTGGCAGAGGAAATGTCAAGGGAGCACAGCATTCAGGTGAAGGCATAGATATTGCTAGATACTTTTAGCTGTGTTTACTGTGTAATCAGGAGCAGAAAACAGAGTAGAAAGATTTGAAAAATTTGCAATTTTGTCAAAAAAGAGTTTGTAAAACTGGGACCAAGGATGGTGTGATTGTTGAAGAGATTACAACCACTAATGAAGTGCTAAGTGCTTTATCTACACAGATACAATAGGAAAGATGGCTTGAGGTCATGTCAGGAATTAGCAAAACCACACCCATCACAATCTCATGGGTGTAAAAATAAAAATTCCTTTGACAGGACGTTATAGGGGCACACTTTGTGTGTGTGTGTGTGTGTGTGTGTGTTTTTTTTTTTCCACTGTGCTCAGATGCCCAGGCATTCAGAGGCCACTGCAGCCATCATCCCAGGAAACCTGGCTACTGCTCAAGATGGTGATTGGCTTTGACAACAGGTACATGGTGCTGATTCTGCTAGATTGTAGGATGCCAGAGTTATGACATCATAGCATCTTCCACTGAAATTTTAAAGGAAGACGTAGGAGACCAGATAAAATGTAGCAGGGTTAAAGTCCATGCAGATAGCCCGTGAGAGAGCAATGTGTGGAGACATGAAGAGGAAGTCGAAGCTTCAGTAAAGGACCTTGAGATACCAGTACTGTGTAATGTCTGCCAAGGAAATCATAGAAATCAAGCAGAAACAAGTGAAGAGAGAGGCCTTGTGGACTGCAATCAGCAAGTCCATAGGGGAAGAGCTACATAAGCCTTTGGAGAGAATATCATGATGTAATGTTCCTCAGATGCTGGATGTGGAGCTACAGAACTTTATTTGCCTAACTGTATTTCAGTTTCAGTCTTGTTTTGTTTTTATCCTTTCTTTCTATGCTGCTGTTTCTCCCTTTTGGAATAGAAATGTTTACCCTGTGTCATTTTATATTGTATATGTAAATCTAGTGTGTATGTATATGTGTGTGTGTGTGTGTGTGTGTATTTATGTTTGTATTTTATATTTTATCAGATGTACAGCTTGGGTTTACAGCCAAGAGTTTGCTTTGAGTCTCAGATGAGACTTTGGACTTACAACTTTTAGGTAATGCTGAAATTGTTAAGACGATAAAAATTCTTTAAAATGGACTAATTTTTTTTTTTTCCTTATGAGATGGACATGAACTTTTGGGGCCAGGAGAAGAAAGTTACAATTGGAATATGAACTGTTCTGAAAAGCTCATGTGTAACACAATACAGGATATACAAAGGTGAAATCATTAGATTATGTGAGATGAAACTTAATCAGTGGATTAATTCATTAGCTGGGTTAATGATGTGAATGGATTAATGGATGTAATTGTAGAAAGGTGGGGCATGGTCAGAGGAAGTAAGTCATTTGGGGTGTCCCCTGGGGATTATATCATCCGTGCCTCCTTTTATTGAATTTCTTTTCTCCCCAGCTGTCATGAACTGAGGAATTTTATCCACACCATGCCCTTTTACCATGATATTCTGTTTTGTCTTAGGACCAGAGCTATGGAGGTGATCAGTCATGAACTGAACCTTTGAAACCATGAGACAAAATAAACTTTTCTTCCTCTAACTTGGTCTTGTCATGTCTATTGGTCTCAATGATGAAAAATTGACTAAGAAACCTATGTTATGTATATTAATGAGCTTCCTTACGTTCTGGTGTTCTAGTTAGACCAAGTCAATAAGGTACCCTGATTAAAGTAAAAAAAAAAAAAAAAAAAGGAAGTAGATCACAATATCTCTAATGGTTTTGAAGTATATGTCCCATCCCAAATTGATATATTGGAAATAAAGATCCAATGTGATATTATTAAGCGCCAAGTACTTAAGAAGAGATTAAGTCATAAGACAGCTCACATGAATAGAATTAACTACTTTATTTAGTGGCTGAGAGGAATTATCTCAATTTTCTGCCCTTCCATCTTTCTTTACAGGAAAACATTGAGTTCATTCCCTCCAGTGGAGGTAGTAGCCAATGTACCCTTAGAAGCTGAGACTGAAATCTTAAAAGAGACTGATTTTGCCAGCACTTTGATTTGGGCTTCCATGCCTCTGTAACTGTGAGAAACAAATTTCTACTTTTAATAAATGACCCAGTCACAAGTATTCTATTACAGCAGAAGACTGATACAATATTCATTTCTGTGCTTTTTTTCTCTATTTGGTTACTGTAATTTTTCTGTGTACTTAATTGAATGTCCTTGCTTATCTCATAGTAGGCTCCGTTCTATAATTTCCTTCCTTCAGGTGCAAACACTGCTTTCTCTCTTTTCTTTTCTCTGCTGTTTAACAACTGCTTCATTGCTATTAAGTCCAGATATCTCAAATAATTTTGCATCTTTTTCAGTATTTTGTATTTCAAGTCACAAATAATATCGAGAGCTCACTTCAAAAAATATTATTTATTAATTTGTTTCACTATTAATAGGGTTCAGTCTACAAAATTCTGTAAAATATGAGACCATCTTTTTATTGAAACAAAGTCCTGCTCATTCTACAATTTGGGCCTTGAACAGGTTTGCATAATCATTCTGACAAAGCCATTTCAGAGATACTAATGAATGAAATTAAATATGCTTCTTTTCTAGATCAAAAGACAATTCTGCTGGTAAAAACCTGGTGATTTCCTTATTGAATCAGATCCATTTTCTTTCATTTAGACGTTCTATTTTTTCTGTAATTTCATTAGATATAAGTTAACTGCTTAATATAATACTCAAGTATAATAAACTGAGTCTAAATATCATGTGTTCTCATTAATTCAAGCATTTCATCCACTTTTGAAAAAAAAAGTGTTTTCTGTTAGCTTGGATCTTAAATATTTTACAAGACAAGGATCTTAACTATTAATTTTGATTTTTGTGGCTTTATATATTTTAAATTCTTAGTCAGTATTTACTTTTGGTCCCAAATTCTATAGATTCCCTACTTATGGCATCACCCTAACACTGATTCAATTTTATCTTCTTCTCAACACTATAATTATACCATTAAATAGCTTTATTTGAAGATGAGAATTTTGACTGAAGAAGGTATGTAAACATAATATATTTAAAGTAGAAATGGAGTAACTTTTCTTATTAAATGAACTTTATAGTATTTGTATCTTTTCTATATCTTCACTAATTTTGGCTTCTTTTTCTTTCAATCACTGTGAAAGTTATGCTAATGTTACACAATAAGATGATAAATTTATCAATATCTCCTTGTATTCTTATCTTTTGCTTTACATAAATATATTAAAACCTTAGTATTAGGTGCACAAAATTTGGAGTGTTTCTAAAATTTAGCATGTTGAATTTTCAGTTCGATGTTTGATCTTCTTTATAACTCAGGGTTTTTTGTTTTTCCTGTTAAGGTACTGTTACTACTTGACTATTTTCTTTTTGTGAGTTTATTTTCTATGTCTCATTTTTTAAAATTATTGTGTTATTATTTGCTGGGTGTATTATTTACCAATATGACATATAGCACATAGCTTCACCATTACCCTCACCCACACATGCACCATCAGACACAATCGTTAATGTGATAGATTTAGCATCAGAAAATTTTGAATTGCCAATAATATAACATTTAAAAACAAACTGAATTTTTCTTATTTAGATAGAGGGAGGAAATTTTCCATTCTCCAAATCCAACTCAACGATAGCCCTTAATGATTCACTTTCCAGAGTAGCTATACATATTTTCTATATCTATACATCTATCTATATCTGCTATATCTATATGAGATAACTTCCTCAGACTAAGAAATAAAATTCTGATATGTGTGTACTTTAGTTTCCCATTTTTCTTCTAGGTTAAATTTTACTTGACTTCTATAACAAGTGAATGCATACTTTTTATTAACTGCTTCCAGGTTGTGTTCATGCAAACACCAAACATATGATATATGTTGAAATCCTTGTCCCACAATCTGCTTGTGGGTGAAGAAATGCCACAGTTTAAAATATACGACTTCCTGGGATTGTAGGCATGAGCCCACATGCCCAGCAAGAAATTTATGTTAAATAAACCAGAAAAAGCTTTAAAAAAAGACAACACTGCATGACCGATGTGACCTTACAATATGTATAATCATAAAAAATGAAAGATTACATTCCATTTGTGTATGATCTACCCAAATCCATAAATGCATTCTACTGTCATGTACAACTAATTAGAACAAATCAAATTTCAAAATTTTTAAAAAGACAATGCTATAACTTGAGGCAGATTTTAAATTATTTACTCAAAAGACCAGATATAATAGTCAATTTCTGAGGACTATTTTATGCTCATGCATGTGCTTTAATTATTGAAAGGCTAAAGTATGGAAATATTTATTTTGCAAATTTGAACATGCAATAAATTTAAAAAATCAAAGTATTACTGCAACAACAGCAATTATCAGTTATCAAGTACATACCCCAACCAAGTTATAGGGCTCAGAACATTCCACACATTCCCTCCTTTACTCTCCATCATAGCCCTCGGGAGACACACTCTTATCTCTATTTCACAGATGAGGAATCTGAAGTTTGGATAAATTCAGAAAGTTGACTGCACAATAGGAAGTGCCCAAGTTATTCTGATCTACATGACCAAATACAAGGAAAATTTAAGTCTGTTGGAAGAAGGATGAAGTTGAAACTATTATCTTGAGGCAAAAAGTACAAAAAAATTGAAGTTCTTAATTTCTAATTTTAGCATGTTCTGCAGCTTATTGCTTTATATCATATGCTACAATAAAAATACCATGATTTTTAGAAGTATCTGCCTTCTAAACTTTTGAACAATGTTATAAAATTTCTAAAAAAGATAGTTTTCATTGCTTCATAAACACCCCTCTTAATCTAGACTGTAGATGTGATTGTGCATGTGTGTGTGTTTCATATATATGCCAAGAATTTATTATATTTCTTAATTGAATCTTCATGATTAAAACTGATAACTATTTTGTAATGTCACAAATGTTTGTTAACACCTTGTTTTATTTGAATAAATTCTGTAATATGCAGTGGAAGCCCTATAAAATATAAGCAAATATGTTTTAAAATATAAAGGCATAATGTTTCAGGGCAAAGAGCATTAGATGTACTCAGCAAATCCACATAATGTTTCTTAATTCTTTGGTCTAGACATTTTTAACATCTCAAGGTCTTTTTCTTCCTTCTTGAGCATTTCACTGTCTCCAGATTCTTTACAGAGTTGTTTTAAGGGTCAAATGACAATAGGGTAAAATGCTTTAGAAACTGTCAACTGTTATATAGAGAAAAAATAATTAAGGTATTATTGTTAATAAAGTAACCACTTACAGGAATTTTACATTTATATTATCCACTAATGTTTTTCTGAGGGAATGTTTTTCCTTAGCCACTTAAACTATGTCCACCATAGATAACCTTTACCATCTAGACTGTTTTTGATGCCATATGATAAAATACCCAATCATCATCTTATTGAAATTATAGGAAAATGGTCATCAGACTGATCCTGATTTAGTTCTCAGATATTTGATGTGTGAAGCCATTTCACTTTTTAGATTTTCTATCCCATAGGATTCACATTACATTTTTTGATAATTTTAGTATTATCTTAAAAGATTTTTTCAGTACCCTAATCTTGGAAGTTTTCTGAAACTGCTGCAACTTCATTAAGATTTTCCTTCACCCATTCTCTTGTGGTTGTTCCCTGGTTCTTATTATTTCCAGCAACCACATTCCTTCCTTAATATCAACTGGAATCTTTTTAAAATTTATGTTTTATTTTTATTTTTATTTTGATACCAGGAATTGAACCCAGGGGTGCATATAGTCACTGGGTCGTATCCCCAACCAATTTAACTTATTTATTTTTTTATTTTGAGACAGGGTCTCTAGGATACTTACAGCCTCACTAAGTTGCTGAGGCTGACTTCGTTAGCTTGAATCTTAACACTGTCTAACCTCATCTTTTCAATCATTACCTCACAGTTCCAAAAACATTACTTTTTCCCTGAACCCCCTCCAATCCAATGACCTATCACTCTTTTTCAGTTCAATCATGTCTTCAATCTCCATATCACCTGCTAGGATTTCCATGATCATCATAATATTTACTGTTTTCAATGAACTTGCAATTCCCTTCTTACTTTTCATTCTGAATACAGCTACTTTGGGAAAACCCATACTTAATTAAGTTGAATTCACTACCTTTTCTATTCCTGTACCAGAGCAACTCCGATTAGCTGAAGAAAAACAGACACCTCCATACAGTTTGATTTCACTTGTGATGATGACAAATAACAGTGATTTACTTCCTCCTCTGAGATTCTATTATATGCTCCTGTCTTTTTACTTCAGTTCTAATCTCAAGGACTGTTTCTGAGTAATTTTTGTTCAAGCATCAATTTTTTGTTAGAAAGCATGAATCAGAAGTAGGATATAAATGTAAAAGGACCTATCTTCAAACCTGCATTTCTACTTACATTCTATTTTCCCACCTGGTATAAAGATTGTCTTATGTGCATTACATTCTAGAATGCAGAGTGAATTCTATGCCTGTACAATGGAATTATCTACTCTCAAACTATTTTGTTGTAGCCATTTTTGGTATATTCTTTCCAAGTGAATTTATTAGCAGTTTAAAATATTCAAATGCATAATGTAATTAAGTTTTTTCACTAAACATTTCTTCACTATCATATATTATATTGACTCCCTCCACAGTTTAGGATATAATTTTCTCAATAATCACCAATAATTGAATACAATTTTTCTCCTCCCACTCTTTCTTGAGCTCAGTTCTGTCAGGTAATACAACAATTACAGTTAAAGTCCCCAGTGAATTTTGAGCGTTGAATCTACTGGATAAGTATATGCTCTCATCTTAAATAGCTTATCAGAGGCAGGTGTAACAGGTGACAAATCACTTCTGTAGACCTAAAAATTCCTAATTCTGACACCACATCTTTCTTTCACCTTGTCTATTTCATCTTCTCTATTTGTCATTCACAGAGCTCAGTCTTGAGCTCTCTTCTTTCCTCTAAACTATAATCATTTTTTGGTGAACATATCTAGTGTCATACCTTTAGAAATAATGTAAGTTTTAAAACTATTATATCCATCTGTGTGGGTCTCTCATCTGCATTATACCTCCTCAAAACAATCAGTTGCATGTCTCTGGGTTATCATGAACTTTGCATGTTTGAATCGGACTATTTTTCTCTATCACCTGAACTTTCATTTGTTTGTCCCTATTTTAGTTGAAAAGAGCCCTCACTCTTCCTGTAGATCATAACAAAACTTTGGAGCCTTCCTGGACCAATCTATATCTTTCTTTTTCCATATTATTAGCAAAAACTAACAGTGTCAAACAGTTTTAGCTGTAGTTCATACACATACACACCAGGAATTTTTACAACTCTCTAAGGAAGGTAAAACAGTCATCCATTCTTTGCAGATGAATTATAATAGTACTTTGAAGTGGCACCTGGAAATACAGCAAGAGGCAGGTGATTTGAAGATGTAAACCAAAATAGTCTGGCTCTAGATTACATACTCTTAACTATTTTAATTTGAAAATAGAATCTGAATTCAATCAATTCTCACAGGCTTCACAGTTACTGATTTGCTGGAAGACACATTGCCACTTAACTACAGTTGCATTGCGGATGCACTGTCTTTGCCTCAGGCCTTCCCAAAAATACCTGCCCATTCTACTCCTTCCTAACTTTCAGGTGCACCCAAAGTCTCCTTGTTAAACACACTGTACCTGATCATCCCATAGAACATAGCATCAATCTCTTTTCCCTCTTACACGATCTATAGTCTTCATTGCTTAATGCGCTGTTAGGTCAGTATACATTTCCTTCCTCACCCATTGCTTTAATCTTAGAAGAGAAACTGGTATTGATTGTGTTAGTTAGCATTGTGTCATTGTGATCAAAATACCTGACAAGTACAACTTAAGAGAAGGAAATATTTATTTTGGTTCATGTTTTCAAATATTTAGTTGTGGTGAGCTGACTCCATTACTCTGGGTTCAAAGTGAGGCAGAATGTCAATCATAATGGAAGGTTATGATAACAGAGTTCTGCTGCACTTATAAAAGCCAGAAAGCAGGGGTATGGGGGGCTGCAAAGCATGAACCCTTTGAGGGCATGTGCTAGTGACCTACTTCTTGTATCCACAACTTACCTGCTTATGGTTACCACCCAGTTTGTCTATTCACACTAGTATGGGCTGATTAGGTTACAGTTATCATAATTCAATTATGTTACTTGAAAATATTCTTGCATTAACATAGATACTTTTGGAGGACACTTCATATACAAACCATAACATTCTTCCCTTGATCCCCAAAAGTTCATGTCTATTTCACAATGTAAAATTCATTCGGTTCATTTCTAAGAGTTCCCATATTCTTGACAGTTGCAGTATTGCTCCAAAATCTAAATTTAAAGTCTCATCTGAGACTCAAGGCAAATTCTTGACTGTGAGTCCCTATAAAAAGAGCACATTTCATATATCCAATATATAATGGTACAAAATAAATATTCCCATCCTAAAAGGGAGGAATAAAGGCATAGAGAGAAGGCATGGAAGCAAAGCCTTGCCTATTATAGCTCAAGTTGCCTCTCCTTTAGCCTGTCCCTCTTGCATTTAGCAATTTTTCTCCATGGCCAGTACACATTACTGGCACAACACAGTTATAGGATCTACATTTTAGCTTTGGTTTCACTTATGCAGTTTCACACATTATCCTTTCAGGAAGAGCTCACAGGAATTCTAATCCCACTGAACTTTGTCTGGCCTCCCAGGTTTTCCTTTGAAACTTGATGCAATCCTCCATTATCCCACAACTCCAGCAGTTTACATTCATGCAGAACAAATACCACAAGTGTGACATCAAGGTCTATTGCCAACTTGAGCATTAGCCATACTACCTGGGATCATGGTTGCCATGGCCTCTGAATGCTCAGGCAGCTAAGCCCTGGGAAATGAATCCTAGACACCCCTGTGCAAACAGGGTGCTTCTAAAGTCTCTTAAATAAATTTTCACTTTTATACCCTGAGCATTCAATGGATAAGTCTAGCAAATTCCTGAGATGTCCTCAAGCCATCTTTCCTATTGTCTTTGTACAAAGTACTTAACCTCTTTATTGACTGTAATCTCTCCAATGGCCATACCTTCATCAGCCACATCTCACCTACCTTCAGTTACTACTGAGTTCATCTGAAAAAAAGTAGGATGGGCTGATTCAGTTATAGTTCTCATAATTTGATCATTTTACCTCTAAATATTCCTGCATTAACAAAGAAGCTTTTGAAGGATACCTCATATCCAAACCAGATCATTAGTAAATACTTAGTAAATGGTTACTGAACAGATGAGTAGCTCATGCATACTCTAAAAGTATTATTAGTTGTCTGGATTGTTAACCTTAAGTTAAATGAAGCCAAAAATCGTGCTGGGCATTTTCTTTTTTTCAAACCAAATTGACAAAATTGTTTGCTTATGTAATAAATATTGTCATCAAATATTATTTAATTTGATGTGATGATATCTGGAAAAATTGCCGTATTCTATCCACGGACAGAGGGAGAACAAAATAGCTAAGTATCTCACATCCAACACAAATCTGGACATAGAAAAGTCAACTTACTGGCTAAATTGCTGAGATGGTTTTGGAGACTTCAGACAACATTCCAAAGTCTTCAACTATAGCCTTGGTTGCCCATGGTAAATTTTTCTTCTGTAGTAGGTACAGGAATTATCTTCAAATTGAAGTATATACACACACACACACACACACACACACACACACACATATCTCCATTTTGGCATAATAAGAAAAACATAATAGATAATATTTGAACATACACACTGATGTTCTCACTATTGACAGAGGGGGATTGTTCCATTTCATGTAAAACTTCCCTTGAGTTCAAACAAAATAAGTGCAAATTATGCTTCTTTCTTTCTTTCTTAACAAGTTCTCATGAATTTAAATATGTCCTCCCAGGATCAGTGAATTTCTGAATAGCATCATCACATTTAATCATAACCAAGCCTTATAAAATCGACAAGCAGCTGAAAAATTTACCTTCAAAGAACAACAGATTGACTATATTTATAAGAAAATGAGAAATGTAGAACATAAACTTTTCTTAGTCAATAACTACCCAATTAAAATATGCCAGAATAAAAAGATTTGAAGGGAAGATCACAAAATTCGAAGTGATCAGATAGGAAATCAAACACATTAATTTCACCTGAGTGTGTTTTGCCTTGAGATACCAGTTAATAATGGTGTTATGATGTCAAGGTTCACAAAACTGATGAGAACTAAGTACTGATAAGTATCATAATTATGCTATTAGGAGTATGTTATGGCACTAATGTCTGATATAAAATACTATATATCAAAATATGCTTCATTACTGCTTATCATTATTCTATCTTTTATCTTTTATTTTTATTTCTATTTTGTGGTTATCTTAAATTACTTACAGATTTCAGTATAGAAACTAGAAACAATGTACATATTGGAGATGTGTACTCTAGATTTTAAAAGGCATGTGAATGATTAAAGTGGATTGGCTGTTCAGGGAATGCAGCTCAGTTGGTAGAGTGCTTGCCTTGCTTGTGTGAATCTTGGGGCTCTATCTCCAACACTGCAATAGAATTAAATAAAGCAAAACAAAATTAAAATATGTACACTAATGATAATTGTGAAATATAAGAATGGCTCCTAATCTACATGTGGTGTTCACACACATGCCAAATAACTAGTGAAAAATTTTTTAAACTATTGACTAATTTAATAAATATTTTAAATCTATCAAATAGACTGGTACCACACAGGAAAAGAGAATGAGTGCATTGATGCAAAAGAAGTTGATATTAAAAAATGAAAAATTTGCAAATGTTTTAGCTAGGTTTTTGTACAACATGTGGTATAATTAGACTAATTCATCATGTTATGTGAACATGGGAATAAGCTGCTTAAAAGAAAAACAAAACCACAAATGGAAAACAAGCATTATTTTGAATATCTGTTTAAATTTAAAAATCATGTTCCAGTATGAATGAACTTATCCTAATTTTCAAGTCAGAAAGCTTATTTTATCTAAAATAAATTGGTATATGTAACAAAAACACTGTATAATCAAACTATACACATTAAACATTAAATATTTTGTGTAAAAATACATTAATGAGAGTTACAATGTTTCCTGATTAATAGAAAATATAAAAATTTTTACAGACACAGTATGCGTTACCTGTAGTTAAAAATAGTGTACATGTATTTAAGATATATGCAAATGCTAAACATTCAACTCTGTGGTTTTATATATAAGATTCTTTTTAAGTTAAATAAAAGTTAAGTTTTATATTTTTATGAAAGGTCTATATTGAAAATTAAAGATGCATTTTTGAAAACAAATCTGTTCCTATATCTTTATTATTTCAAATTGATGGTGCATTGAAAGAAACCCCCAAAAAGAGCCATAAAAACTGCAAATTGTGCTGTCAAGTGTTGTAAATCATATTTGCCATGACAAACCCTTACACTTCCCAATTACAGTTAAAGGTATTTTTTAGTTAAATAAAATTATTTCTAAATGTTAAATAAAACTTTTAAATTTCATTTTAAAATCAGGAAAATGAAACGAGTGAGATTATACTTTAGAAATATCAAACATTTCAGAAGTATTAGAAGAATTATTACGACATTCTAACATATAATGTATTCAAAGTATGATTTGAATTTTTCAGAAATAGAAACTTACATTTTGTTTGGAGTATGAGACTTGATTTTGGTAGATGAAGAGGTTCGTAAAGGATTGTCTATGTGTTTAGGCAATCTCACCAAATCCACTGCTTTTCCAAGTTTGATAGAAACTAAAAAACAAATGAAAAGAAAGAAAGAAACTGTCAAACTAAAAAATGTTTGAAATAAAAGTATACAACATTTCTACTTCCCACTTCCAGGCTCAATTGGTATTTCAATTAAATATGAGGTAGTCAAGTAGGTTAGTCAAATAAATGTAAGATAATGAAAAGATGAAGAGCTCTTAATATAATCATCCTCAATTTAGAGTGCAGATAATAAAGTGAGCTCACTCATGGCAAACCCAAATGCAAAGCAGTCCAGGCATTAATATTTATCACATTCAAGGGAAGTTCAACAATTGAACTAACACAAAGTAGAGTGAAATTTTTTAATACCTTAGAGGCACATATTGCTTTTCTGTAAAAATGTTTGCATTATCTAATAATCATGAGTGATTAAACTTCACATGACTGTAAGCATTTGACCCTTAAGTGAAACTTCTAAGCATAAGGACCATGCTGTGAGTTGGGTATTAGAACTTGGCACTTCCACATGTAATCATCAACTACACCAATCAATTTCACCTCTAAATTATTTGTATCCATAATGTTGTCTTTATAGTCAGCCATAAACTCTAGTTCTATTTAGATCTAATGATAGTACCCCAACTTCTCTATTAAAATATCTCCATTATTATTATAATATTTTAATTTTTTAAATCTTTTGGCAGTGCTGAGAATGGAACCCAGGACCCTGCACATGCTAGGCAAATGCTCTACCACTGAGCTAGCCCCCCAGCCCCAATGAGCTATGCCCCCAGCCCCAATACAGTATCACTCAAATTTTTTAATATTCAATCTAATTAACATTCTGTTTGCTATTTGTTATCTTCTGGATTTTCTGTGTTTGTCATTTCAGCTTTTAATCTTTTCTTGCAATGTACTACCCAACCTTCTTCCAGCCTAGCCCCCCAGCCCCAATGAACTATGCCCCCAGCCCCAATACAGTATCACTCAAATTTTTTATTCTATTTTCACTCCAGCTACCATGCCACCAACTCAAAAAGAAAGAAAGAAAGAAAAAAGGAAAGATACATAAACGAAGACCAGTAAGGCAAGCCAACAACCAATCTAATTAACATTCTGTTTGCTATTTGTTATCTTCTGGATTTTCTGTGTTTGTCATTTCAGCTTTTAATCTTTTCTTGCAATGTACTACCCAACCTTCTTCCAGCCTAATTGTTAAAGTTCCATTAAACTCAAAGCTTAACATCTTTTTTAGAGCATCCTAAGTTCCTAGTACTATAAACTATTTTATTGTCTCTGCAGGAGATTGATCTGTCTACACCTGTATGAATTAAAAAGTTGAAAGAATCAGACAAGTAACAGTATTTTCTAGGATTAAAATATTTTCATTAAAATTTGTATTTATATTACCATTACGTTCTCAAATGTGTTGCTACTCTTCCCTCAAGAGTTTAGGGTTATGTGTAGGAAACTTCAATGTATTTAAAAAGCTTAATAAATAAGTCAAATCTTGTACTTTCTAGTTTCCTAAAAATGTTTATTTTATCTGAATAACTTTAGATTTTTGTATAATTAAAAACATAAAATGTCTAAAATAGTTTTAAAAATACTCTAAAGTTTTCAAAAATTCTCTTGATTAATGAACTCTTTTAAGGGCCACATTTAATTTTTTTTTTTTTTTTTTTTTTGGTAATAAGATAAAGGCTACAGCAATTTACAGACCTACTCCTCTCCAAATTACCCTAAGGAAGGAATATTGACTTTAAAAGCAGTTACATTGTTTGCGATTACTTTTCAAAGCAAATCTCTGAAATCAAGTTAAGAAACAGTTGCAAATTTGTTTAAATTACAGAGTCATGGTGAAAGATCCTAATTCCTCACTTCCTAAGTAACCAGTCAGCACAGACTGATGCTAATGGAGACCAAAAGAAAGTCCTGTGGGAACCTTTGAAATGTGGTGAGCATATAGCAGCTTATTAGTGGTATATTGTAAAGAGGCTTTTTTTCCACTTATATTTGAAAATAAAATTACTGCTTTAAGAAGTCCATTTCCTTTTGTGTAATCCTCCATGGACATGGAAAACTGCATTTCCCTCCTAATTACTCTATCTATGACTCATTTCTATAATCAGATCATCCTTGTCCTTCCTTTCTCTAAGCCAAACAAATCTAATTCATTTAATATCTCTGTTTGCCAGAAGGTTAATTATCTCTGTTTCTCTTCTCTGACCATCTCCTGTTCTTCTGTCATTTCTTTTTTAAGGTCAGTATCTAAAACTAGACACAATTATAAAAACCTGATTGATGTAGAACAGCAGAAAGATTGCTCTCCATTTCTCCCATAATTATTTTATTTAATACTTCTCTGTGTCTCATTGGATTATATTTTATCATGGCATTTCAATGTAGATTTCACCATAGCAATAAATCTAATGTTCAGCAATTTTTGACCTTATATGTTTAACATTTACCACAGAAATTATTTTATCAATTTATTCATACCTCACCAATTCTGTGACTCTGATACTAACATTTGTCCTGGTCCTACTCTTCTCCAATCCCACTGTCTCCCACCATAGCACTAATCTTCCTGAAGTAGCATCACTTAATTCCATCCCATGAGAACTCAGTTCCTGTTAATAGGAACATCATGTCACAGCTCCTATGACCCCTTGCAGGTTGTTTTTATTCCATCCCTGAACACGAGAGTGAGCTGTCTATAGGCAGTTATGTGCTCTCATAAAAGAGGGAAGGGTAAATATTGCCTTGCAAGGAGAACATAATATAGGTCTAGGTCCTGTGAAAAGAAACTGTCTATTCACAGAGGGGAAAGGAGGAAGAGAAGAAGTCAGATTTGAGATTCTGAACTATCTTCTAGGTTATAACTGCATAGGAAAAAGGGCCACAACACTACAAATTGTCCCCAGATAAAGGAGAACTCTGGATGCTGCAGGAGTTTGAATCACTTTTCCATTAGTGATTCTGGACCACCCACCTGGAAGATAGTTCTTCATGTACACAATTTTGGAAGAGGAGAAATGGTGTTTGGTTTGTTCAGACTCAAAGAAAAACTTGATGATATTCCTCCTGCAGATCCATCAAGACTTGAGTGCTGTCCAGAGACAGTGTAGAGCCACCAACTCTGTCAAATGGAGGGTGGATTTTCACCTAGTGCAAACACAGAACAAAGGGCATTTAATGAGGACCCCAGATTAAACAGTACCAAGAGCTGTTGTGGGGATGGATCCACTGGGAGCCTACAAAGCTCCCACTATGACAAGAGCTCAGATGAACTTGCCCAGTCACAACTGGCAGCTAGATCCAGGGGACACCTGGTACTAAGGAGCATTAATGGGGAAGGCCCAGAGGAGAGCACAAAGATGGAATTCAGAGCCAAGGTCCATTCTCTCATCACTATAAGAATTCATAAGCAATCGTCTTCACATCAGCCACAATGATGAGCAGGAAACTGCCTGGAAGACTGAGCAGTCTACCAAAGGATATTTTTTAAAATGAAAACAAAGTGTATTACTTTTCACCATAATTTCTCAAAGTTACACTGCCCTTAACAGAGGAGCAAATTTATAAGCCCAGTGACAATATTCATAAGAATTAATATTAACATGTCTTCTAGTACACCAAAGGGGTGCTTATTTTTTAATTCAGCAACAGGGAAGTGAAAGAACCAGGTTGTCTACTGTCACAAGAGGAAATATGTAGGAGTGTTTGTCCCTTCACAAACTCTTATCTGTCTATATAAAAGCTGCATTCAGAATGTAAAACCTTTCCATAAAATCCAGATCAAATGTCCTTCCCCCTTTCACATGTTTGGCCTTAAGACCTACATCCTTCCTAAATAAGTTCTCTATAGTCACATTGGCATAGTGTTCCATCTTTGCTCTTTATTTATTATTTTTTTCACAAATTACATCATGTTTCCCTCCATTTTTTATAATCCCACCCCAAATGATCTTTAAGACCCAAGTCAGCATCTGGATAGAATGAAAATAGGAAATCAGATTGGGAAACTTTGCTATAAATTAAGAAAACAGAGATAAACATTTGGGGTGTCCTGTTTGAGTATAGTTACAAGCTACAATGCCCTCAAATATCTAACACATATGGCCAGTCTTGGCAGATTTTTAGACACCCAGATCAGAAATTCAGTTCCAAGGCATAAAAAAGGCAACCTTTTTGTTTTCATCCAAGGAGCTTAGTTTATAAACAGATACCAATTCACTAAAATGTTGCACTTACAGACTCAGTGAAGGGTTAGTGCTAGAGTGTTGGTCTACCTGGCATGAAGCCTTGGGGTTGATCGCTAGCACTCAAAAAGAAAATTACACTTGATTTTGCCATCAATAATCTCTTAAGTAAATTTGAGGAAGTCAAAGGAGGTCATTTCTTGAATGGTCTTATACTGTTGCTTTTAAGGGTTCATGTTTTAACATTTATTACTATTCCCATTTTCTGCAGTACCTCAAGGAATTATTATTATTAGTATTATTACTTTAGCTCAATAGAGGTTATTAAAGAATTGTGAAATGCTGAAAGGAGCAGTAAAAATTTTAAAAAATACCAAACAGAAATGCAGAAACAAAACAAAAATCACTTTCATATACTTTTCTATTTGTTCTTTAGAACTAAGATGATGGAGTTTTAGTATTTTTAAAATTTTTCATATTTTAAGGGAAGTAAAAAGACTTATTCAGTGGTCTTCTCACTCTATGCCTCCTCCTTTATGTTGTTTTATTATATATTATTTGAGACATGATAAGATGATTTTCAAAAATACAAGATGTGATCTTTTTGAATACATGGCCACAGAGAAATTTTAAAACAACAAAAAAAAATATGCTAACTAAAAATATATATTTGCCTAAATAAATACACTAGGTATAAAATCAAGAATGGAAAGTACATTTGGAAAGGAAATTAATTTTTACTGTACAAATAAAATGTGGGATAATGAAAAGACTGCACAAAAATTCTTGCAAAGTAGGCCTACAAATGTCATCACTGACTATGAGCTTAAATAATGTACTCAATAATCAAACTTTCTGCTGGGTATAATAGGATTAATTTAATATGTGTAAACATTATATATCTTTCATAAGAAATTCAAAGCTTAATTGTTAGATGCAGTAACATTACTAACTTTTATTAGTGAGCAGTGTAGGTTTAATGAAGAGCTAAATTGTATGGCTCTGAGATTTTTTCTCCTTTCTGGGAGGTTCAGTGGAGGAGCACAGAAGTTTGTTTAACTGGGTGATTTAGTACACTGCAGCTGTCATGGCCCTCTGGACCTGGGCACTTCCTGTGAGCAACATTCCCTCCCTGCTTGTTACCCTTGCCAGGCTGCAGAGTCCTTACTGGGGCTTAGATAATGTGAGATCCTTTCCCAGGTCCCACATGTCCCTGCTCAGGTTGGAGGATGCAGTATTACGCTGCCAGATTATCAACTTGGAATATGAGCTGGTCCCTGGAGGACTCCTGATTATCTCAGAAATTTATCTTGGTTATTACAGGGATTCCTCAGCCACGAAGCCCTCCTGGATTATTGGTAACTGAGATGATTCTGAAGTGTACTTGTCCATCTAAATGGCTGGCCCCCAGAGGCAGCTGAGACTTGCATCTTCTACAGGCTGGACTTTTACATGCATCAGCAAAGCTCCCTGTCCAGGGAAGATAGCCCACGGTGGTGTTTATCTTCAAAAATATCTTAAATTGAACCATCAAAAGTCAGGGTCATTTTGCATTTAGAAATGATTTCTAAACAATTTAAAACAAAATGCTGTGTTATATTTTGTATACTGTTGAACATATAAATGGTTTATCATATTGATTTCTCATTTTGTTATTTGAATAAAATATAATTGGACTTTCAAGTGCCTGTATTAGTATGGCAAGTCAAATGATACTTTTTAAACAATTACTAATATTAATATTATTATTATTCCAAGGATTGAACCCACAGGCATTTAGCCATTGAGTCACATTTCCAGCACTCCCCTCTGTTTAGCAAAGAAAGTTGCTAAGTTGTTGAGGCTTGTCTTGAACTTGTGATCCTCCTGCCTCAGACTCCTGAGCCACTGAGATTATAGTGCCACCATGCCCAGCTTAAACAATTATTATGAGAAGTGAGTTTGCTGGATTGGTAATAACATACTCATTTCGCTTACACAGATCAGTTTATCTCAGTCACTTCTTTGTTGCCTCCAATCTGAGGATTTAATTTTACTACTTCTGTATGTTTTCCTTTGAAATAAAATAACTTAAGATGAAGAAAAGATGTTACAGGTATTGGATAATATCAATGAGAGCAAAGTTAAGTTTAAACAGCATGACCTACAGTTGTATGAGACACAGTTTTGAATGATACGAAGCAATAATGAAGAGCCAAGTAAATAACTCCTGACACCTGTTTGAAAACTGAAATGATGTGTGTACACAGATACATGCTAATATGTACATCTATATTCATGCACACATATTTCAGTTTCTTCTTTTTATTATAAGCAAGATATATTCTTTATATTCATATATACTCCATTGTGCTTAAATTAAGAACTCGGAGAGATCATTCACTGTCCAGTTTTCATGACCTGGCCTATTTTCTAATGAAAATAAGTTATTATATGCTTTTCATAGGATGCAAAAAGTGAAAAAAATCATTATTAAGGGCAATTGCAAAGTGTAAGTATCATTTCTCTCTGGCTATTATATCTTAGATCAATATGAAAGTAGCCAGGAAACAGAGGAGGTGATCTATTAACTAATAAACTTTAAATGAATTTCTGTGATTTATTATAGTATTAGAATTTAATGTGCACATAAATATTTCAATTTGTTCATTTCAAATATATTCAGAAACGTACTAAGAAATATTTTGATTACACCAAACTCATGAGGTCTAAAGTTCCAAAATTGGATTATTATGCTAAATGGAGCTAACAAGTAGCAAAGGATTATTTGCTTGTAAAGTTTCATAGTCCATATTTTTTTCATTTTATACTCACATAGACTTTTCCTAAGTATGCTCTTTTTCTTCCTACTGGCCCAAATTCTCAAATTTAGAATAAAGACCTCCTCTGTGCTTATAAATTCCCATTGTATTTTATTTTCATCCTTTCATCTTATACCATATGTTAAATTATAATCATGCACTTGCATATCTACTTTTCCATATTATAGTCTCATAAAGGTATTTTAGGATTTATTTCTCAAGTTTTTGTTTTTGTTTTCTACAGAATCTGGTACAATCTTGCACAAAGGAGACCAAACTGACAGATATTATATTGCCAAGTAGCTTATGACATATAGCTCCAGGCAGACATTTATAAGAAGTGGTTAAGAATCAGTTACCAAATATGCCTGCATGTAACACAGGCAAGGGTCAGGTGTGTCAAACTCCTTTGGAAAAACAGTATTTGTCACTTGTAGTTGGAGATTCATAGCACTGATGTCTGACCCATGCCTAACAAAAATAAGATCTGAACAGAGCAGGTGGTGGTAGCTAAGAAGTGGAGTGAGAAGAGGAAGGACAGTCCTGGTTTATATGCAGAGAGCTGCAGTTGAAGGAGTCCAACATTGGTACGTGATCACAAACAATGAAAGAACAAGGAACTTCAAGATAAAACCTGTTCACTGAAGCATTTTTTGTCTCACTTTTTCTCCTATATTCTCAGAACAATCCTGGTAGGGCCATAAACCTCAAGGTAGAAGAAAAATATCAAAAAATATGAGAAAGAAGGGTCTATAGTCTACTTCTAAAACTGCAAGTGTTTACCTTGCAGGTCCCAATGGGAGGTAAGATAACAGTCATTTTTAAAAAATCTTTCTTAAGGTATAATTGACACACAATAAACTGCACAAATTTAAAGTGTAAAATTTAAATAATTTTGACACATGCACATATCTTTGAAAATATCACCACAATCAAGATAATAACATGTCATCACCCTTCAAATCCCCTTCCTCCTGTACACACCTTCCTTGCACCCATGCCCAAATCACTGTCTGCTTCCCATCACTTTGTATTAATTTGCATTTACACTGGAATCATATAGTATGTTATTGGGGTGGGGGATCCTGACTTCTTTTACTCAGCATGAGTATTTTAAGGTTCATCCATGGCGATGACTTAATCAATAATTCATCCATTTTTTAATTGACAGCATGGCATTTGTTAAGAACACTATAATGTATTTATTTATTTATTTATTTTAAATTTTTTTATGTCAATGGATTTTTTCTTTTTTTTTCTTTTTTTTTTTTTTTTTTGCTGTGCTGGAAATTGAACCCAGGGCCTATGTGCTTGCGAGGTTGAGATATATCCCCAGCTGAGCTATATTCTAAGCCCTCAATGGATCTTTATTTATTTATTTATTTATTTATTTGAATGTGGTACTGCAAATTGAACCCAGGGTCTCCCACATGCCAGGAAAGCACTCGACCACTGAGCCACAGCTCCAGTTTCCCTTTACTTATTCTTAATGAGTATTTGTGTTGGTTTGAACAATTACAAATCTCACCAGTACAAACATTTATATACAGTATATGAACACACATTTCTTTTTATTTTCCTTTGGGTAAATACATAACAGTAAAATGATTGTACCATATTGTTGAAATATGCTTCACAATGACCTGTGACACCAACTAACACAAAATACCACTCTCCTATTTTCCTAAAGTGGTTGATTCCATTTATACTCACACCAGCTGTGCCTTAGACTTCCAGTTCCACCCAAACTGTACCATGCTTTTTAATACTAGTCATTTTAATAAGCATTTCATGGCATCTCATTGTAGTTTTAATTCACATTTAATGATGTTGAGTTTCTTTGGATGTGTGTATGGATGATTTGCCTACAACTAAATTTTTAAATTGCAAAAATTTTTCAGTTCTCACGACTTCAAGTGACTCATTGTCTGTCTGTTACTTGCTTATACAACATAACAGCTATAATTGAAGGAACTTCTTCAGTTCTCTGTTTTAACAAGAATCTTCTGACTCAACATCTTAGTAAATCAGCAACATGTATTTAGTTATTTAAAAGTTATATAGAGTGATTAATATGGCAGATTCCTAATTAAAGAAAATTACTTTTTAGGGAACAGTAATTATTTTATTTTCATAGCACCAGAAAAGATATTTGTGAGAAATTAAGCATATTGGGAAAAAAATGGCAAGGTGGAGAATGATGTGAGGTCTACTGAATATTTTTTACATATTTTCAACACAGTTTTAAAACAATTGTGTCAGATTGGAGGCACTACACTAAATATCCTTTAACTTATAAATGAAAATTAACTGTAAAATAAATGACTGTAGTTTTAACTTTAAATTACTAAGTTCATATTAAATATTAATGTTCTATCTAACAAACTGGTTTCAAATCTATAATACATGTGTGTTTTGAGTGATATTATATTTGTGTCATATTTTTACTTCCATGCTAATGGAACTGAACTCAGGGCTTCTACATGCTAAACAGGAGATCTAACACTAAATTACATGATCCCCAACCCATATTTATGCAACTCTTTGGGGGTAGGGGGTGTGCTGGGGATTAAACCCAAGGTCTTGTGTATGCTAAGCACACTTGATACCACTATGCTACACTCCCAGTATCTATATCTGTGCAATTATTAATGTAGTACTGGAAGGAACTAATGTTACATAATCTTATGTGCACTGCTATTTTTTTTTTTCCTATTTGCCAATTACTCATACATTTCTCCAGTTATTCTCTAACTTAGCTCATAAAATCTCCTATCGGTATTCATTGATTTAATAAACATCCTTCAGTAATTTTTTAAAAGGGTGGGGTAACCCTGGTGAATCACCACAAGATATTTCCAGTTTGATAAATGCAAGTCATTTGACATTACATTAGACCTTTTGCATTATTGATCTAATGAGGAAGAGGAATATAAGAATGGTGATTTAATATTAACCCTCAAAACTAAAGTTCCAACAGCATCCCATATTGTCAATGTACCAGGATGATTACAAATTGAAAAATCACCCTAACAGTTTATGTCACTGTGAAAAATAAAAGTATAATAAGCTCAAAGTTTTTTTTGTGTGTGAAAGCATACATGATTTGATAAAGCTTAACTGGTTGTTGATATAACTTTTAATAAGTATTACTTCAGAAAATAGAAATGTTGGAAATAAAAAAATTGCTAATAGTTGTATGTTCAGAAACTTGATCAATACTTTTTATCAGCAGTGTTTAAAAAATGAGGCTAAAATGAATTACATTTGTTGGGTAGAAGTCAAGAAACATTGTTCTCTAATTAACTGTAATGTCTTGGAAGAAGATGCTTAGTCTGTCATTTTCTGTGATCAAATCAATCTTTAAAATGCCTTATAACAATTTTCACTGCAAATTCTCATTTTAAGAAGTTTTAAAAAGTGGTATCGAACAAGTAAATTCAAAGGACAGAAATACAAAAGCATAAAAAATGTATGCGTGGATGTGGCCTGGAATTTTAGTAAATATCAACTGAGGGAACTTTTGCTATGCTTCGAGATCCAAGTGAAACAGACCATATGTGTGAAAGAAGCATTGAATGCCTCATGATATCGGTGAGGAGGAGTATTTAGGGAACTAGGATAGGTAATGCAGGCATATATAATATGTCCAGAAACTTATGCTTATCTATATGCATGTATTTATGCACATATGTATATTGTGTCTATCAATGCTGATCTTTCCCACTTCTGTTCTGTACTTGAAGCTGTTTTATTCTTTGACCCCTTTCTGCTTAGATGCTCCCTTTCCCAACAGTGAAATATTTTGCTGCCATTGTTCACAATATATACTATCCATTGTCAGTGTTAGATTACATGAAAAGCAGTATTGAAATTATTAATTCTATACCAACACAAAAATGTCGGTTTGTTTTCAGTGGTAGTAGAAAGGTTTGTTTTGCTATGATAATGATAGGTGTTATGATTTACCATATGTTTATAAAATTTTTAATCTCATGCCAAGTGTAGTACATAAAATTATAATCTTTGTTTTTCACAAAATTCGCCCTTCTCAACAAACAAAACTGAGGTTTAATGATTAAAAATCACCCCTAAATCTCTAGGGTAGCTATTGGTGATATCAGGTGTTATTACTTAGTGTTCAATCAGAGAACCCAAACTAGATGGAGATTTGACTTTACATAGTAATTGCAGATGTCTGATCTTATGTACAACAGGCTACACAGAAACTGTTCATTCTGTTGTCTTTTTGTCTGATGCTGGATCTTGAGGTACAAAGGGCCTAGGCAGCAGGTAAGCAAGGAAGAATGACTGGTGGATCAAGGTTAACCCAAGCCCAGGTTAGAGTCCCTGAGGACAGGGTCAAAGCTAGGTCAGTGGAGTTGAGCACTCTGCAGAAGCTTTGTCCTTCATCATATACCTGACATAGAAAAATGAAGGTGGAGCAATTGCTGGCTCAGTCACTACTTCATATTGAGTACACAAGTTAAAAAATCAGTCAATTATCTGAGAGCAACAAAATGGTCAATGCTTCACTTTCACCCTTTAAGTCTCTCACACCAGTTTCTCCTGCAGTTCACCAGCTGTAAACATACTGTCAATGAAAAAGTTGAAAATACATTTCAGTGTAGCTAAACTGATATGTGACAAAGAATTCAATATCAAAGTTTTCTATTTTTAAAATCCGAGTTCTTAACTCCACCACTGGGTTACCTAACCTTGGCATATTTGAGAGCGCTCTCCATGGTTTCTGAGGGTAGTGAAGTAGAGGCTGCCCAGGCCCAAGCAATGGAGAGCAATGCATTCTCAGAGAAATGACATCTAACCAGAGTTAGCAGGGCCTGGCTTTGTGCTTTGCCAAATATAAGAATTTCAATTGATGGAGAAATTTGAGTAGATCATAAACCTGTGCATGTGACTAATTCATACAAAAAAGAGATATTCATCAAGTATATATCAAATGGATGAAAGTGGAAAGAGAAGAAAAGCAAATCATAAGAAGTGTGAAAGCAGGATGCAGGGTGCCAGGGAGCGAATGGGCCTGAGGACCCAAAAGGATGCTTGGACACCAGATCTTCTAGAGTCATAGCTTAAACCCTAGTGACTCACACACTCGATTTTACATGCTACCCATGAGCTAATACACAGATATTCTACTTTGGTTATTTTAACTTTGGTTTCAAACCTTTACATTAAAAAGAGCCTTTACAAAGTGTTCTGTGGATTTAGTATTTTCTGTATTATGAGTAAGAAAATGAGGGTTTTCATTTTCTGTCATCATTAACATGCACAGATTTATGATCTACTCAAATTTGTCCATCAATTAAAATATTTACAGTTTGTAAATAGAATGTTTCCCACTGTCTTTTGCTAGAGTTCTTGTTTAATAAAAAAGTACATTTTCTGAGGAACTTTGAATGAATTATTAAAACCATATTTCTTTAAAATAAACTTTTTATGAATGGGAAAAGTATTACAGTATATCTAGGGAGACTATTAAGTACAAATTAAACTGGTAATTTTTAAAGTTTAGTTTTAGAATTAGATTATTATAGTAACCTATATGAAATATTACTTTGAATAGAATATGAAATATTACTTTGTCCAGGATTTCAGTCTTGATAAAGCATAAAATGACCTATGTTATATAGTTATTTTAAAAATCAGTAGTGGTAAGTGATGGGTAAAAAGTGGAAATCTAAACACTTGTGATCAATAGAGATGATATTGCAAATAGATTATATGATCAAAAGATACCGTATCTCATTTAGAGTTTGTGTGAGTGAAAGGTGTGGTTTAGCTTTGAAAAAAGCATAAGATAAAAAATTAAAAGCTAGTCATTTTTTTATCTTAAATACTGTATTCTATTCATTAGCCTTTGAAGTTTCCTGTTTTTCCATTGATTATTCTGTAAAATTATAACCGTGTATTGCAACAAGGTCACCTAGGACAAAACTGAATACAGTGAGCTTGAGTTTTAGTTTAGGAGCCTCACTTCAAAATGGAAATGAATGTGGTTACTTAGAAAAATAATTCTCAAGCCAATTAACATATTCCCATTCTTTCTTTATGATGCAAATTGCTATTAAAGAGCTGTGCAAAATTTTATTGCACATGACTTAATGAAATGGAAAAAATTCATATCATAGGAATTCGAAATGTGGAAGGATTACCATTATAAATATTTCTAGCATTCTGAATTCTATCTTAAACTTTTGTCAATGAAGAAATCTCATAAACCAGTTCTAACTGCCAAGGCACCTATTTAACATAAATATACCATTAGCTGGAGCAATAGCAAGGGCACCCATAGGCACACAAGTGTGCACACACAACATGATATCACCAGTTGTTAAATTTTGTTCCTCTTAATTCACTGAGAACAAGACACTGAATGAGAATATGAGGATAGTCCTATTTCAACTATTGTCATTATTCTGGTTTATATGAAGCTTCCTGTGGGCTATCCTTTTGGTATTGAAGCCTTAATTTTATGTCAACATCTAAACTGCTTTACAAAGCTTAAATTTGATTATCACATGAAATGTTTCAGGTTCTAAAATCTCATTTACTTCTTCCACAGCCTAAGCCACATATTCAATAACTGGACCTAAGGCTAGTGCCGTCACTCATGGACCAGATTGCTTCCTTTCTACTGTCTACTTCCTAACCAACCCTTATTGCTATGGTTTAGAGATGGGATGCCCCCTTCAGTTTCCTACCTTAGAGAATTGGTCACCAGAGCAGCAGTATTGCAATAGTACATCACCTTAAGAGGTGGGTTCTTGGGAGTGATCCTCAGATCAGTGGCATGGGTTGACCTCCTAAAGAAATGCTACCTCTCATGGGATGGGTTCTCTCAAGAATGAGTTGTCGTAGAGTGTGAATAACTTTCTCTGACTTCCATTTTGACATGTGATGATTAACTCTCAACTGCACTGATGTGCAATTAGGCCATCCTCAGAGACTGAGCCCATGTGGCCTGCCCAATCTTGGACTTCCAATTTCTAAAACTGTGACAGTCATAAATCTCTTCTCTTCATAAGCAGCTTATCTTAGGTATTTTGTTGCAGTAATGCAAAACAAACCAATACACTCACCTTCTGTTCCTATGTTTCTTCATCCTGTATAAAATATGAGATTTTGGTGGATAAAAAGGTTGTATCATACAACAAACATATCCCACTACTCTATCTCTACATGTAGATGAGAACTACCATCTCTTTTTAGGTATTTCTCTAATTGCCAGCTCCTTTCTTTTTAAGTTACTTCATTTATTTCTACAGTTTCAAGTATAATATTATTTTTTCTGTTCCTGGTAGAAGGAAATATTTTCCCCATTTATTTACTGACTTCCTGGATGAGGATTCTGGCCCTCCCACACAACTTTATCCAAAGAAAGGCAATCAGAAGTGACATACTCCATATCAGAGTGGTCCAAGTAGAAATTTCAGGGCAATGTGTGCTTCTGCATTTCTACTTTCTTTTTCTTTTTTTCTCATTTGCCATGAGAATGTTTTCTCTCAGACAGAAATGTTTCTTCCAACTCCAATTGAAACTAAGGAAGACAGGTAGCAAACCACAATGGATATCCAGCTGATGTATAATTTGGTAAGAAATAAGATTTTTCATTTGCATACTACCATGGCGATCTGGAATTATAAACATCTTGACTAACAATTTACAAAGAAATTGTTCACACATAGAGTAAAGCTATCTAATTTTCCTTTAAAAAATTGTTCTACATCATTTGGTTCTTGACTAATTAGCCAATCACTTTAATTATTCTCCTTGTCACTGTTTTCTCTATAGGTCTGTATATCATCTATTTTCACTGCTTGGAATGATCTCTCCTCCTGTTTTCATAAATCTAATTTCTTTATTTCTTTAGGATTTGGATTAAATGACATCTGAGGTAGATTACTATCTCCTTCAACCTCCCCAAAGCACTGTTTTCCCAGTTTGTACATACTCTTTGGTAGTGCCATTCCATGCTGACTTTGGGTATGGTCAAATGACTTGCTTTGGCCAATGAGATAACAGCAAATGGGATCCAAAAAGAGGTTTCCAATTGTTCATTGCAACTCACTCTCTTGCATAGTTATTAGAACTAGTCCACTCATGTGTAAACCAGATCAGTCTTATTGGATAATGAGAGTCATGTCACTTTGATTTCTTGTCCAATATCCTGTCAATTTCCAAATAAGTGAGAGAGAACAACCAGGTTCACCCATTTCCCAGGCAACACATGGGAAATACCAGACCATAAAAATCAGACAAACATTCCATATTGTTCAAAGATAAAGAAATGGTTATTGTTTTAATCCACTGAGTTTTGGAGTAGGTTGTATGTGACAAAAGCTACTAATAACATCAGAGAGTCATTTGCTTATTATGCCAACTAGAAAATCTTTTCCATTATTCCTTAACATAGCATTGGATTTTAAGCTATATACATAGTTATAATTTGTGACCATAGGTAAGTTACTTTTCTATCTCTGTTGCCTATGCTGCTCTAATAAACCAAGTTCTTACCTGACTTCTCACTTCTCATATCTTCCCAGAGACTAGAAAAGTTTTTGACTAGGAATAGGGATTCAATAAGTAGTTTATGAAAGAATGAAAAAGTAAATGAAGCATTTATTGTAATCATAAATGTACTGTCAATACCACTCTTTAAAATGCTTACTCTTTCCTTATGGATTCTCTCAGAAATAAGTTTGAACTTTTGCCAGATACAATTTCAGTTGTTCAATAAATATTATTTTCTTCTTTCTTTTACATAGTTTATTTTGTTTTGAATCCAAACTCCACAAAGTAGTAAAAACTACATTTCTATCAATTTATAGTACCCCAGACTTCTGTGTTGTGAATAAGACTAAAGAAACTTAAGCAATACAAACATTAAGGTGATATTTTCTACCAGTTTTTTATTACTAAAATTTTTTTCCAGCATCTATTGAGAAGTTTTATTCTCATCAGATCATTAGGTATATATCAATATCATTTCTGAGAACCTATTTAAGATCTGAAATTAAAACTCAGTCCTCATTCCAGTTGTGAGACAGTCTAGGGCTACAGTAAATTCAGAGGAGTTGTCTTGGTCTCACACTTACACTGTCTTACTGTTTTACTCCTCATAAGGTCACACTGATGTCGAAACTGTGTGAAATTATTTAAGACCCTCCTATTTTATAGAGACCCATATCATCTTCTTATCTAGACATCTGAGGTATGTTTCTGCAAGCAAAATTGCTAATATCATGCCATTATCCTGGGCACAAGTCTGCTACCAGATTCAATTTTCTTTAAATTCTGATGTTCTGGTATTCTCTTCCAAATTCAGTCTCATGGGTAAGTTCTGCTTAGCATGAAGCTTCCTTGGGTAACGGTTTAATTTTTACAACAACACCTGTTTTCTTCCTCTAGTCCAGGGGCAAGACACAATTTTCTCATCTCCTAATGCTTTGTAAACATGCACAATTGGATTCAAATCAACAAACATGCTTATTAATAACCTATATGTACATATCAAAGGTGTTAATCAAGGTCAAATCAAAGAACTTTTGTCAATAAACTAATTCTAAATCAATTTAACCATTCCAAATATTAGTACAGGTTTATCTCAGCATATTAAACATTCTAACTAAATGTCCTTCAACACTATGTTTTCTGGGGACTTACTATAGTTTGGTGTGTTGGAAAGCAGAGATACTGTCGGTGTTTCTCAGAGGACACACATACAAAAAAAAAAAAAAAGAAAGAAAAAGAAAAAGATGTCACCAGCAACAGAATCACCTGGATTCCTGGATGCTTGCTAAAACTATGAACTCCTATTTCACATTCAGATCTAGTCAGCAAATATAACTAGATCACATGGAAGAAAAAAATTCACTTGAAAAATGAAATTTATTAAAAAATAATGTAAAATGTACATAACAGCAAAAGCTGAAATAGGTTTACATGATACACCTAATCTACTAAAATTACACTTGAACTTAACATTTTTATGTTTTACAAATAATCCAACTCTATCTCTTCTCCAAGGTGAACCAATCACCTGGGTTAACAAAAAGCATTCTCCACTGTCAAGAATACAAAGACCAGAGAGAACAAAATTGTCATCATCCTCCGGAAGTGAACCAGACATTTCAACATAATATTATATTGCAATTGTTCCAAGAAATTTGGAAATTTTAGACACTATTGATTACATCTGAATAATTCAGCTCAGCTAATATGAGAGCTATGATTAGCCTACTTGGTTAGCTGCAGGACCCTGACCTTGGCTTACTTCCCAGGACTTCATATTGTAGAGAGAGATTTTAATTCATAAACTTGTTCAGAACAAGCAAGTGTCTGAAGTAACCCCTATGTAGTTAAACAAGTATTCACTTTCTTAAATTAATTAAGTTAATTGATCTATGGAGATTACTAAATGATTAATATTTTAAAATGCATTTTTACATTATTTCTAGATAAGCGTGGACTTTAAACATCCAACACACTAAGGAAAAAAAAAAAAACTTCAGTTAATCCCAGTTTGAATATTTTATGCTTGCCTAATTAAAAAAATAGTCTAAGCCAAGACATTTTTCATGATGCTGCTAATTGAAATATAGTGATAGTACAAATATTAATTTTATATAAATTGAGAATGGATATGTGCATTCAGAACTCTGAAAAATTTATATTAAGCACCATTTTATTTCTGGAGTTGCCTTAACATGGGAAAGGCAGACAAAAGGCCTTGAGAAAACTTAACATGAGGGCCATTATGAGAATGCTTATTGAATCTTAAAAATTAAAATTATTAGCCCCTATTATGGTTTTTAGTCTAAAACCAAAGATCACATACAGTTACCAATGAGTTCTGAAACTGGGTTTGAGGATGAAATGAGTTATTAGTGTAAGAAGTTATTAATGCTCACTAAAATGATACCTATCACTAAAGCCTATATTTTTCTAGTCATATTCTTCACATATTAAAACGTTGCAAAATGTATTTTTTTCACCATAGAACCCTTCTGGGTCTGACATTGTGTGACTTGACACAAACCAGAACTTAAATTTCATTGGCTATGCTCCCTTCTTTGATATAAAAATAAACTAAAATCAATGGAGTTACTGGAATCTTCTCAAACATGGAAGAAAGCCTCGCATAAGCCTGAAACCTGCAAGTTTTTAAAAAGGACACAATGGTTGATATATATCATTTGAATTAAACTTTCATTTAGAATTATTCATGTATTTTAAAAGAACTTAAAAACATCCTACTTCTGTTTTAGGTTCCATTTAAAATGAATGTCTTATCAAATAATTGACAGCTTTCCCAAGCATGATGTGACTCTGATCTTCACAGCTGAGGCCACTGAGCCAACAACGCAGTGGGTGGCTCTGTTACTAGCAGATGTACCTAGGTGGAAAATATTCAAAAGGTGAAGTTCATTTAGTTCCTATTCTCAAGAGGCAGTATATTATAATAAAAACCACGGAAAGGAACCGTCAAATCTCAACCATTTTATTAACTACACTAAAGGCAGAGAATTGTCATATCAGGTAAAAAAATAAAGGAAAAATACAGCATTCTGCAGTGAATTTGTGTAAAATATAATGTGTGTATTAGAATATGAGTGTGATAATTTTTTAAAAGTTAACAATGTAGACTTCTAATTTGGTAACCTGTGACTTAATATAAAAAGAAGTCTATTTTTCATTTTCCTCAGGCTATTCCACCTAACTTCTTCTTCTAATTTACCAGCCAAATTGGTTTCCCAAATTTTAATATCAGTCTATGTAATAGAATCTATGGAGTAATGTAATTACCTAATCCATTCATTACATGGGATAAAGATAGCACAGTTAAAATGTCAAATAGAATCAAAGCTGTCTGAATGAGAAATATTTTCAATTGTATTTTTTTTCTTTCCCAAAGGGACATGAAGGTATAATTTCCTGTATGTTTGAAATGTTTAATATTAAGCTTCTAAAACTAAAAGTCTCAAAAATCATTTTAAAGTACAAAGTACCTCAGATTTGTGACCGTGAACAAATTTTGTAATTTTCATGACCTCAGTTTCCTTGTCCCTAAAGTGAGAATCAGGAGCCAAATTATCTCCTCATTATTACAATAACCAAGGGACTTATCCAGAAAACAATCAATTATTTTACAAAAAAGAGTTCAGTAAGATTTAGAATTTTAATAGGACTGTAGCAATTATATTAGATTGACATTGAAACATAAAAACTTAATTGAAAGGAGATTTATAGGAAAAAGGTAAAAAATGCAATTAAGTAAACTGATATTTAATCCACACATGCTTCCAGTAATTCTTTTGACTACTTCGGAAACCATGTATTCCTGGGAAAGAATGTGACTCAGAAGTAAAGTAAGGGAGAAATAAAAAGTCCCTAGAAAGTTGTCCAGAGTCATGAGAGTGGATATGAGAAAGAGAGAGAGAAAAATATCACCATTTTATCTGCAACACACACACACACACACACACACACACACACGTAGACACACACAGAGGACCTATAGGATAACGATGTGGTCAGTAGATGCAAAGTAAACAAATTTTTTGGAAATGATTTGTACAGAGAATCTGAAGATAAGAACCTAAATTTTCAAGACCACATCATGCACACTTTCTCAAGCAATACATTTTGAGAGTCTAATGTGTCAGATGAGTTATATCAGTGAAAAAAAAATATTTCAGGCCATGTAAGGACATACATTTTATTCAATAGGAGAAACACTACATAAATGATATGTTGAAAGCAAAAAAATGATTTGAGAATTAGAAAAGGAAAAAACGATAGGTAGATAAGGGAAAATGAGAGTATCTATTTTGCAAACGGCTTTCTATTCATGTTAAGCCACATGTAATACAACCATGAGATAGAGAAATGAATTTAACCAGATTTTTCAAAACAATAGAGGAAATGCAGATATAAGGGTATACACAATGGGACAATTATTGTGATTAGCTATAATAGTAAACTTAGTAAACAATAGAAACTTTATAACAGTGGTAAAGAACAGCTGGAAAAATAATATGTAAGATTAATTTAATTATGTTTTTGGTAGACCAAGCAATGGCTTAAATGAGGGAATACATTCATTTTATACTTGCATGCTTACATAGACCTGAATGGGTTGCATGAAATAATAAGTATGCAGAGGTTGTAGATATTGATGATATACAGAGTAATCAAGTTTCTTTCTTTATCCTAGAAAAATTAAAATTATTGGCTTCTCTATAAAGCAATAATTAAACCATCTCAATATTGTCAAATTGAATGAAGAGAATGATGTAGGTATTTTATATTTTATTTGAAATTTAATACCCATCACTGAGATGACACTGGAAGCTTGCATTTTTTTCCCCTTCTTTTATTGTCTCTCTTGCTTGTCATGGGAAAACTGCCAAGTAGGTAGCTTGGTCTGTATTTTGCAGATAAGGAAATGAAGGAACAGAGAAATGAAGTGACTTATTGGTAGACAGCAGTTCTAAGTCTCTGATGAAGAGATTCATTCTCACTTGTATGTTTCAGTAAAAGGCACACATTCTCCCTGGGAGACATGTTCACTCCCATCTTGGTATCATTCTGCAAGTAGAGCAATAGATGCAGGAAAATATGATTAGCAATGTCAAATGAGAGGAGTTTTCCTATGGTGATTATTCAAACTATGATTTATAATATATGACATTATGATAATGATATGTAATATTTAGTGACATAAAAATAAACAGGCTGTGTGCAGTGGTGCATGCCTTTAATCCCGTTGACTGAGAAGTCTGAGACAGGAGGATGGCAAGTTCAAATTCAGCCTCAGGAATTTAGCAAGGCCCTAAGCAACTTAGCTAGACCCAGTCTCAAAATAAAAATTAAAAAGGGCTGGGGATGTGACTCAGTGGTTAACCACTCCTGTGTTGAATCCCCACTCCAAAAAATAAATGAATAAAACATACTTAGAAAACTGACAATTTGAGAGAATAAAATTTGAAATATCCTTTGCTTCGTTATTTTATAGGTAGGAGTAGCTATTCTTAAAGACCTTGAAACTGACCTTTGATTAATTGCACTTTTGTCTATCTCCATTGTAATAAGTGCAATTTTTCTTATAAAAAACATGTCAATGATTGTTTTCCTAACAGATGCAATGGTGTCCAACTTCATGCAATCCCAACACCTCTGAATGTAACACAATATATCATTTTGAAATTTTATTACAATGAATATCCTTCAATGTCACTTTTTCTCTTTGTGATATACTAAATAGAGGTGAAACTATTTTATTTTCTACTCTATACTGAATTTTCATTTGAAAGTATAAAATTAATATTAGACCTTTGGAATGAAATGCAATTTAACCTTAGTGTCATATTTTAAAACATACTAAATCTTCAGCTAGAAATATATAACTAAATATTTTTATTCAACTCAATAATTTTAAAGGAAAAAAATAGTCTTTTTTAGTGCATCTCAAAAAAAATACTAAAATCATCAGTGACAAGGTTAACATTCCAGGGCATTCAATCTGTCTTTTGAATATGCATTGTCAGACAAGCCCTAGATACCACCAAAATATGTTTCCCTAACAGTAAATCATCATCATGATTGCCATTATTGATCTGTAGAGTCAGTAACCGAATCTATCCATGGGATTCAACACCATCTATCTTTATATTACATTGCCCCATCCTCCTGCTAAGACCATTAAACTGTCATCCATGGGTTTACATCATTTTTATTTGAGGGACCTAGTGAAACTTTGCACTTTACTTGTTTTCTAAAACACTTCTAAGACCAAACTATCTCATCAGGAAAATTCCATTGTTTCCTGTTAGCATCTGTTGTTTCCTGTCACGAAGAATGGAGGCCAAAATAACTTTGGATTGGAGAATAACGTTGCTACTTAAAATAGTTTGTCATGTGGTGTGCGAATGTTTATTTTTATGGCTAAACATGAGTGTAAAATATGATAATATCTATCAGAACATGAAAATACTATGTAATAATGTCTGCCTTGCCATACATGCTGAATCAATTAGGATTTCTGAATAGTATTTAATCCTCTTACCTATTGTCCCCCCAAAATAAAAATTTAATAAAGAAATGATATAACTTACAAAGTAGTTAAGGCAATTTTCCTGAAGATAGGCTTAAGACAGTTTGGAATATCAAATCAGGGTTTTTCCTTACTTTTATTTCCAAAGACTTCCCGGAATTCATTCATGGATTTCAATGTGTACATGGATTCTTTAACAGTAAATGGCAAAAATTACATCTGTCTAATTTCTGCTAATTGGTTAAAAAGATCAGCAATTTCCAACAGTTTTTCAGAATAGTCCATGATCCATCAATTATTAAAATATATTAAGGGTAACTAGAAAACATCTTGTTTAATTTAGAGAATAATTTCAAAAACCAATTTGATGAAAAAAATGTGGTATATTTTACTTGGTTTACATTCAATATTTTCAAAGTAAGCCTTGAATAATGGTTCAACATAAAAATAAAAGAGAAAACAAAATATATCTACAGTCCAAAGGTGGAGAATCAGAGGCTCTTAGGCAGAAGCTCTTCATGTAAGAAGTTGAAATAAATGTGTATACACATACACACACACACACACACACACACACACAAACACACACGTATTTCTATAATACATACCCTTTGGTTTAAAAGGAACTTTTATGCTCTTACTATAATTTATGTATTTGTGGTTATAAATTACATTCTGTGTTTACAAAAGTCTAATAATTGCTATTACAATGAACTTTATTTGTCTATTGTAGTTTGTAGGTGGTGGAACTTTGAATTTTTAAAACATAGAATATGTGGGCAATTGAATTTCTCTAGTCTCTATCTTAATTGTAGAGCAAAATAATAATAACAATAATAATGAAGTACAGTTCACTGTGAATAATCACTCCTATTTTGTGCCCACATCAATAACTTTGGAAAAAAGTTTAGATGCAGGTAAAATAAAGTGATTTGCCTTAACTTGATAGGAACCATGCTGTTCAATATGAGGGAAAACAATCTTTCTTGCCCATGGTTACAAAGCTGCACTGATGTTTCTCAAAATCCTAAGAACCCAGAGTCTAGTTTTAACTAATTAAGCAGGGTATTTTTTCCCTTTTCTTGGAAAATGTTATACTCTACATTATGATTTTTTTTCAGAATTTCTGTAAGTACTAATAACAGGAATACTTAAAGAAAGTTATTCCCCCCCACACACAATTTCCTTTTCATATTAAATATTGTTTTCTAAGATAATTCATGTAATAGGTTACTTATCATATATTGACAAATGTGTTCAACAGTCACAGGACAAATATACTTTGTACCAGATTCTAAGCATCAGTGATAGCAAATGGTATCTGTTTATTATCTCCACTTTTAAGGAACTCAGTCTGATGAATATGTAATTATAATTCAATCATGCATCACTGGATGGGGTTACATTGTGGTGAATCAGTTGTTAGGTGATCTAATCTTTGTGTGAATTCTGCAGGGTTTTTCAACTGTGATGGCCATGTAATCACTAAGAGAAGAGATCTCCAATGTGTATGTGGTCCATTCTTGACCAAAACGTCATCCATCATATGGCTCATGATTATACAAATGTAACACAACAAGGAAACTGCAGGTATGAAGATACACCCAGAACAGTTCTAGTGATGTGCTCAACTTTTCTTGAAGACAGTGGACTGCCAATGTCTCAAACCATTATTCTGTGAATTTTGTGACTTATCTGCTACACTGAACATAACACACAGCACATAACGGAAGTACATTGCATACATAAAGTCTTATAAATACTTCATGATGAATGCAGTTTAAGTTACCTATTCATCAGTATATTATCATTCTATGCAAATTAAGCATAAGACATTTTCCTCAACCTAAGTTTATTGAAACAGGTTATGAGGACAGGAGTAAAACATTAAAGAGAAAGTACTTTATTTTACTTTCTTAGTGCATTATAGTTATACATAACTGTGCGGTTCATTTTGACATATTCATAAATGCGTATAACAATGTGTTTCATTTCAATCCCCAGTACTATCCCATCCTCCCATCCCTTTCCTCTAATCTGTTAGTCTTCCTTCTATTCAATCATTTTTTTTAATTGGTGCATCATGGTTTTGTCTAACAGTGGACTTCATTGAGATATACCCACACATACACATAATGTAGTTTGGACAATTTCATTTGATAGTTCCATTCCCATTCCTCCTCCTGGATCCTCAATCCCTTTCCTCTATTCACTCTTCCTCTTCTATTTTTTGAAGAAGCTCCATTTTGAGGATGTCTAAGAGATTGTTTATTGGAATAGTTCTAAACCTAAAGAATTCTGCAGTAGCAAGCATAATTCTAGGCATGAAAGTCTCTTTTCTTTTTATATATATACTTTTTTACATTAAGGTAATTTTCCAGAATTATATAAATACATATGTATACACACATATATATACACATAATTGTATAGATAAATGTACACATATATATACATGTAATTTTAAAGAAAATTTTGTATCATGGAGAATTTCAAACATATACAAAAAGTAAAAAATACATATAATGAATCACCATTGATTTCTTAGCTTTAATCATTATAAACACATTGTTAATCTTGTCTCACTTATATTTTTATATAGTTATGTACTAGCAGGTCTTTTGAAACAAATCCCATGCATTATGTCATTTCATCTCTAAATATTTTAGTGTATTACTCAAAAACATAAGGAATATTTTCTTTTTGAGAAACTAATCTTTAATATACCCATAAATATAGATATGGAGAAAGTGATGAGGAAATAGGCAATAAAAATATATGAGCAGCACAGAACGGTGAAAGGGATCTTATTATTTGCTGTAACCAGAACATAGTAAATAACCTTTTCAAGTCTATTGCAATGAGTCTTACATATTTAAAACATTTCCTGAGACATTTTTGAAAAGTTACTGGTTTTCATATTTAAATGATATCTTCTAAATTTTTCATAATAATTCTAAATGTGTTTTGCCATAAAGGAATCGCATTTCATATATTTGTTTTAACAAAAGAATTTGCTGTGGCTTGGATACGAGTTGAGCGTGTACCCCAAGGTTTCATGTGTTGTAAACTTTGTTCCCTGAGTGTTGATGTGGAAGCGAAAGGGATCATTAAGAGGTAACACCTACTGGGAGGTCCTTGTGTGATGGGCTTTGCTGTCCTCAGAAGGGATTAAGTCAGATTTTGTGGGATCTCTCCAGAGTTCTTGCGGGAGCAGGTATTTATAAGAGTGAGGTTGAATCCCAAATCACTGTCTGGCTTCCATTTTGACATATTTTCTCTTTTTCCAAGTGCCCCCATGGAAATAATGCCATCCACCCTGAGGTTTTTGTCAGAGCCAAGCTAACATTGACATCTTGCCCTCAACTCAGATCTCCAGAAGTGTGAGCTAAATAAACCTCCATTACTGAGGAAAAAGCTCAACTTCAAATATTTTGATCCAACAATAAAAAAACAGATGCAATATACTGAACATGTGGTGACACATTCTTCACAATAGAGATTAGAGAGAATAGGAAAAGGCTCTAAATCTGTGGTCTCAGAAAAATAATGTCTCTATGATTTTATGTCATTAGTATTCTCAGATGAACAAGTAGTTATTTTTTTTTCTGAGTGTTAAATTTAAGAAGTAATAATCTTAGCCTCATCACAAAATTACTGAGATTCTTAGTAAAAAAACAAAACAAACAAACAAAAAGTGAACCAACATGTGCAAGGGCTCATGAGTATGGACAAACAAGGTGTACTCAGACAGAGGGAAGGATCGTTCTTGGGATAAGATTGGGAAAGTGGGAATTTCAGGTAAAGAGGTGAGGATTTGGGCAGAGGGGCATTATGCAAGAGGTTAAGAACCCAAAGTTTTCTGCTGTAGGAGAGTGACTGTAAGATTTGTGAACATACTTGTTTTTCCCAAAGTCTGAGGTCAGTATAAGAAATGGATACTTTGTTCAGTCTAAATTCTAAACAATTGTAGCAGTCAATGTCTAATTTCAGTAATACATTTATAAGTTAAAACTTGTTACATTTCTATCACTGAAACTTTAAAAACATTACCTTCTATGTAGGAGTTAAGATGGAAAATTCCTGTGTATATGGTCAGTGTCCAAGCCACTGAGACTTACTTACACATGTTCATCTTGAGAGGAAGTTGAAAAGAATACATAATTCTTTGACCTTCTTTCACTACATTCTGTTTTAATTTTAAAACATCACATGATTCTATATGCAAAGGCTGTATACAATTTTCTTTTATGGGTTATTTTTTCCCTAAAGTGAACTTTTAAATAAGGTTAATCAGAAGCAAAATATATTTGCAAACAACCAAAATTAGCCTTGAACAATGTAAAGGGAAATGCTCAGCTTTCAAATCATTCTTTGAAAATCAGTGCATAGAAATCCTAGAGTAGGCCATTAATTATGCAACCACCACAGCAAGGAAATAAATCCTTTTAAAGAAAAGTAGAATCAAATTTCAAAGAAGAAGTCCTGCAGAGCTGACAGAAGACGCTCCTATTATACTGCCAAAGACATCAAAAGTCAAAAAGTCTATTGCATTGATGGTTTTTTACAATCGAGAACTGGATGTTTATTTTAAATTAATAAATCAATAATGTCAATGTTTTTATTTAGTCATTTTCTGCAATTTTATAGAACAAAAATAACTTTAGATTTTAATAAATATAATTGACATTCATGCTATATTTTACTGGAGACAAGTTAAGGGAAATTTTGTGAGAGCAAAAAGAAAAGACTATAATTAGATTTGCAAATAGGATATTTACACATCTTCAAAAACCTTATTCTTATGCTAAAATTTTTACTGATAATAAAATATTTGTTTTTTTCTTGTGAAATTTTTCAAAATGAAAATTAAAAATAAGTATTTTTGAAACAATAGGATGGAGATTAGACTGATAAATCTGCCTATAATAGCTACTGAACATAAAGGGTAGATAAATTTTGGCCAAGTCAAACATTTTTTGACAGATTTTATGTAAGTTAATGCTCAAAAACAAAAGTTTTAATATTAGTTAATGCACAGATCATTATATAGGCACACAGATTTTGCTTATTTTCAAAAATTATATATAATACATTTAAATAGTATTAATTCATTATTTTATAATTACTTTTTAATTTTTCTGCAATGATTTTACATATGTGAAGTTTAGTAAAATAAAATTCTTACTGAATTTCTCTGAACATTATTAGCACTTGTATCATACAGTCAAGGTTGGTGCTAAAACATGACCCACCCTTTCAGTCAAAGAAGCCAGACACACTCTCATTAAGCCTCCCAAAATCTTGATTTAAGTCACATTGTTCCAAAATCTAGAAAAAAAATTTAAATTTCCACCAAAAAGTCACCGTAAAAATTGGATGCTAAGCAAATGTTATAATTTTAAGGAATTATAATGTCACTGAAATTACATTAAAACATGCCCAAGTTTTAGTCACACAATGAAAGGCTATGAAGTTTGAGATTTGCTTTGAAGTATTTCATCACCAAAAAATAAATGAAATGGTGGGAACAAGGAAGATGTGGAAAGATATGGACAAGTTTAAGAAAATGTTGACCATTTTTTATTTGAATGATGAATATTTCATAGTTTATTATTCCTTTCTTTGCATTTGGTGGATGGCTGAAGTTTTTCTATTTAAAAATAATCAGGAAGGATCTCCTCTTGACCTGTGGACCTTGACTGACACAAACTTCATTATACTTTCTGAGAAATGCTGAACACATTAGTACTGGGAAAAAAAGAAAAAAAAAACTTTCTTATAATTGTCTCAAGGAACCAAAGCCTAATCAAAACTGTATATTTATTCTTCCACAAGGCAGACTTATTTTTTAGGAAAGATATAATACTCTCTTCAGTCTATTTTTTTATTTTTTTATTTTTACAGACTGCATTTCGATTCATTGTACACAAATGGGGTACATCATTTCATTTCTATGGTTGTGCACGATGTAGATTCATACCACTTGTGTAAGCATACATGTACATGGGTTAATGATGTCTGTCTCATTCCACCATTTTTCATACCCCCCCTCTCATTTCCCTCTATGTAATCTAAAGTTTCTCCATTCTTCTCTCACCCCTCACCCCCTTACCCCAGATGAATGGATAAAGAAACTGTGGTATATATATATATATATATATATATATATATATATTTATTTATTATATATATATATTTATTTATATATATATATATTTATTTATATATTATATATATATTATATATATATTATATATATTATATATATATATTTATTTATATATTTATATATATATATTTATTTATATATATATATATATATATATTTGGAATATATATATAATGGTGTATATATATATATATGTAGAATACATATGTAGGAATATATATAATATATATATATAAAATATATAATGGAATATTATTCAGCCATAAACAAGAATAATACTATGGCATTTGCAGATAAATGGATGGAATTAGAGAAAATCATGCTAAGAGAAATAAACCAATCCCAAAAAAACAAAGGCCAAATGTTTTCCCTGTTAAGTGGATGTTCAGTCTATTTGTCTTCATCCTCTCTCTCTTTTATCTTCTTATCTCTTTGGTACATTTCTTCCATTCAGAAATTACAACTGGAGAAATAAGCAGGTCTGGAAGTAAAACTAAAGTAAAAATAAAAGATGAAGAGAACTCTTGTTACAAGGCATCTTGTAACAAGGAATTTTGAATTAATTTATTCACTAGTTCAGAGATTCAGAGAACTAGTGGGAATAAGAGAAGAATCCAGTTCAATAAATAATATTAATATGCTCAGGATGTTACTTGCACATACAGGGATCTCCACAAGTAGTTTTGCACATTTCTAACTCTAGCTTATGAAAAAAATATTATATTTAAATAAATAACCTAAGGAAATAAGGATGAAAGGAAACATAAAAACAGGGAAAACATTCACAGTAAGTTTGGCGAAAGACTTAGAAAAGATCTAAGCGACCTGCAATGATGAAGCTGAGCCCAAGCTCCTGATCTGTGTCCCCCACAGAAGCACCAGGCTATGTGGGGCAACTGACCCAAAATAGAAGACATGTACAGTTAAGGTTAACAAAGCAATCAATTAAAGTCTTACAGTGACAATTCCCAGAGGAAAGGAAGCAAATAAGGTAGGAGGACTTAATTTCCTATAATTACTCAAGAACTGATCAGTTTCTGGAAAGGTAGAAGGAATGAGAAAAGGCCAGTTCTGCAGAGGCAAGAGTAGAATCTATAATCAGGAAGTCTGAAGGAAGGAGAATTAGGAATGTTCCCAGGTAATGACAAGTGAAAATTGAACCTGACAAAGTTAAAAAGATAAGGAAGTCTTTATTCTACACCATTTGCAACAGGAAAGAGAAAATAGGAAGCGGTTTTTAAGAAAACAGAAGCAATCTTTAAGAAATGCTGTGGAGAACAGTACTAGGCCACTCACGTTGGCTGAACAGCCTTTCTTGTTCATATGGAAAGGGATTCACATTGGCATCGGTCTCTTAGGCTCAGGTACAGACAGGGATATTGACAGTACATCTTCGTTAATGATTCTATTTCTAAAGGGGGTTTCCTAGGTCTTTGAGAAAGGAAGTCCTAGTCTATAACTTTGACCAGAGACTTTTACAAAAGATCTGCATCTCAAAGGAGCAGAAAAGGAATTTGCTATTCCCATTTCCAAGACTCTATTCTCTAGAAAAAGGGAGTTCAGGGGTCTAAAGGTAGAAAGAAGCCTGTCTAAGTTTTTGTCAAGCTCAAAGGAATACTGAGGCCATCTTCAACAGCAATTTGTTATTAAAATGGAGAACCGAAGAACAGAATTATATCTACTAAGTAGCTTTAGAATTTCTTGAAAGTAGATTCTTTTGTATTTCAAAGGTTTCCAATTGTAAAGATTGGCTTTATTTACCATAAAAAGGATGTTCTTCTTCATTTTGACACTTCTTTTACCAAGCCACATTACCTTGTAATATTTAGATAAAAGTCTCAAATGGTCTCTATCAACGATTTTAATAAACCTCGAAGGTTTTTCTTAACTGAGAGGGGCAGACATATGCATGTGGTTAGTATGATAGAACAGCTCATCGCTTGAGGAAAATTCTTCAGGTTCCTCCTCATATTTCCAATCTGTAATTAACCAATGAGACCAGTTAATATGATACAAATGGAGGAAAGCAAAAAGAAGTGTCTCAGTTCACTTTATGCTACTGTAATTGAATAATACAAATGGACATCTGTTTTGCTCACTGAGTTTAGAAAGTCCAAGAGCATGGAGATGCTTCTGGTAAGAGTTACATGATGTATCACAATATGGTAGAAAGGTATTTCAAGCAAATGTTGTCTCTAAGTAGAAGACATTCTCAGTAAGTATGGGTTGGACTTAGGAAAAAAAAGAGGGACCTGCAATGAGGAAGCTGAATCCAATCCACTAATTCAAGGACACAAGACAGAGAGGTAATGGGACTGAACTCATCTCTTTTACAGGGAACCCACTACTAGAATGACTAACCCAATAATAGTGAAAAAGGAAACAGAGCCTTCATAATCTAATCTCTTTCTGAAGGTCATACCTTTTGTGATGGTATTTAAATTTCAAATATGTGTTTTGAAGGGAACATTTAAAGGATAGCAGGAAATATTTGGGCATAACACAGAATGTAAAACAATGAAAGAGATGTACTAGATCAGAGTCCCCTAAATACGAAAGTAATGGACTAATGAAAGATTAATTGTGCAAGGCAGTGAAGAGTCTCTGAAGAGCTCACCAAAACTTTCATTAATCTCTAAACACAAAACTAAACTATGCCCACTTTCTGTACCACCCCCATCTTTTAGGAGGATGACCTCATGGTATCAGATTATGGTAGAAAGAAGGTAGGCAGAAATGACACACCTCTCTTCCAGAGGTCTTACTTTTTTTTGGTTTTCTTTTAAAATTTTGTCCAGATGACTCTGTAGGGAACTCTATGTTCCTGGTAGATGCTGGAAGATATTGGAACTGCTCAATGGAAAAATTCTGTATCCTGTACCTCAGTTCATCAAGAAAGGCCATTCAAGGAAGCTGCATGTTTGAGAAATTTACACTGGATTTATAAGAGCAAGATACATACATTTATTGTGTGAGTCCATGGAGATCTTTGATTATTTATTTTGGCAGTTTACTGGGTAATGATAAGCTAGATTAAAAATAGACAAGACTAGGAATATAGCAACGAAATAGAATAGAATAGAATATAGCAACAAAAATGGAAATGAATAACATATTTAAAGAAAAAAAAAACTTGAATGTTCAAAGACAGAAACTTGGGAATACCTAAATAAAAGGGGGAAAAAGGAGGATAAGTAGCAAAAATGCAAACACAATCCGATTATGGAAAAATATAATAACATAATATCATTTAAAATGAAGGAGTATATTTCTTTTCCTAAATGAGGAGCCCTATTGATTAAATAAGACATAGGACAACAGTGATTAAATATTTACATGACAGAGATTTTGAAATTTAAATTTTAGTTTATCATAAAACTTGCAGATACAAAAGACATTTTATTCAACGTTTTCAATTTAAGAGAAATGTGGAGAAATTAACATAGGAAGATTAAAGGATTAAAGTCATTTTATTTAACTCTTAAAAATGCAATGATAACTTTAATTAAGGTAAACTATCATGGATACTTGAGCAATACATTTTTGGAATATTTTTTGTTGGTTGTTTTATGTGAAGTTGTATGTCAGAAACAAAGGAAGCCAATGTAAGTAAAATAAGTGTGTGTATCTCCCATCTTGTAACAAGGAAAATTTTAACACCTTGGGGAATTCTTCATATAGGCAGGAAATTTTTTTTGTATGATTACCATATAAAAGAGATATTATCAAAAACAATTTCAAAATAATGGAAACAGAAATGAAAGGGAGAGTCTAGGATGTCATGAAATTATAGATTCTGATTTTGAAATTATTTACTTAGTAATAATCTTTGGAAAATATTCATAAGTAAGCGGTAGAGTGTTACTGAATTTCTGAAATTAAAAGCAAAATGCTAAGTGGGAGCAATTTTTTTGGAGAAAGGAGATAGAACTTTCTTCAAATTTTCAAAATGCCCATGATTCAAAAAAGATCAAAAGCCACTGTTACAGTTCACCTTTATTCTTTTTCAAAAGAGGTATATGAATTTAGACCAGTGAAATGTCTTATACAGTCATACAGGTTGTTAGGTACAAAATTACAACCAGAACATACATTTTCTTATCTACCATACTATTCTTTTTTATAGATTTTCTACTATATATCTTTATGATTCTCCGATGAATTCTAGAGGAAAAAAAAATACAAAATACACACTTGCCATCTAATGATTTATTTATGGTTATACTGAAAGACCATGGATGATTTTCCTGTTCTTTAAGCTCTTACAGCTGTTATACTCTGTTGCTTCCTCTGAAAAGTGCCTGAAACTAGTCTAATAAGCATAACCTTTTATACGCTTAGGGATAGTTTTTAAATCTCTCCAAGCCTTTCAGGCAAGATATTCTCAGTTCTTCTACTCTTTCTTTACATATCATATTTTGTATCAAGGTCTCCAAGCCTTCGCAATGCATTTTTATGTTAGATAGCTACAAATAGAAGATGTGGTAAATACTATAGTAATACATGCATTTTTCTGAAGCATTTTCTATTTATTCTTTACTCCACTAGATTTTTCACATATGTAATTACTTTGGTCCCTACAAAGTTGAAGGAACATGACAAGTATCCATGTAATTGAATTAGATACTTGAAAATATTTTAAAAGAAGTTTTTGAAATTTTCATGAAATTTAATAACAATGTGGTGTAAAGAGAGTAAGTGATAGACTATTTATAAACTGCTTTGAAATCCTCTCCCCCAAAATAAATTGTGTAATATTGGACATACTATTTTACTTCTATGAGTTACCATTTTATTCTTAAGTTGAGGTAATAATAGATAGAAAAGATTTTTTGTTTAAATATATTAGGGCATTAGAAAGAATGAATCTAAACTTTCTAGTACTTTCCCAGAAAATTGTGGTTCTTTAAAACTCAATGTGTCATTGAAATATATGTTAGCATCCTCATTTCAGGTTAGTAATTTGTGCCAAATGGAAAAGCAATATTGAGATTAGATTTGTTTTAACATTTATATGCATTCTTCATTGATGGGTGTTTTAGAATTTATATGATGTTTTTGTTGAATTCCACAAATAACTTAGTGTTTCTCACTCTTATTTAGCGATGAAACATTTGGTTCAAGAGGCATCATTGATGACCAAAAGGAAAAACAAATAAAAATCAATCCTGCTCTCTTCTCATCATGACTTGATCATGCAGCATTTCATCTTCTTACTTACATCCCCCCCAACTCCCCACCAACTTTGTGGTCATCCAGAGAGTTTATAAAAATCAGTCAGTTGGAAAGTTATTAATTAGATAACTACAACTTTTATTTTCTATAATATTTTAATATTTTAAGATAAATTGTATGTCTGACAGTATATTCCTGAACTGCACTCCTCTCAACCTTACCATTGTTGAATGATAGTATTGATCTTTAAAGATAAAATCCCTTGCCAGGCACAGAGGCACATGTCTCATGGACTTTAATCCCAGTGATTTGGGAGGCTGAGATAGGAGGATTGCAAGTTTGAGGCCAGCTTCAGCAACTCGACAAAGACTTTAAGCAACTTACAGTGAGATCCTGTCTCAAAATTAAAAATAGAAAGAGCTGGAGATGTAGCTTCATGGTAAATCGCCCTGGGTTAAATGCTTGGTACCAAAGAAAGAAAAAATAAATAAAAATAAAATTATTTTCAGTTCCTGCAGTCCCTTATTTTCCCATTATATTCCCTAATAGTTTATCTCTAAGAAATACATTTTTTAAGATTTAGGATGAAAAAAAATAACTCTTAGACACAGAAATGTCAAAGGACTGTGGCACTACTGTGCAGTTGGGGATTTATTAAAAGAACATATTCATGTGCCCCAAAATCTCAGTAGCTTGCAGTTCTTTGTTTATTTTATTTATTTATTTTTACAGTTTGATTTAAAATGTTTACTAGTATATTACAAAGAATCTCAATAAATAATTGATGCTACTCTGAAAACAGATATATTTTGTATTCTGAAATATGCGTATTGCAGTTCTTGGAGGAAATGAGAACAGCATCTTTTTTAGATAAAGAATAGCAATCACATAAGTTAAGGTATGAACTGCAGCATGATATAGCACAAGGTAGTGCAATATGTCACAGTAACAACACTGGGTACAAGGCACCTCTGTGCTGTGAACTTTGAAGTGTTTTATTGATGACCCAGCAATGCAAGCATTGAGTATCTGGTTGTAATTTAACATGAACGTTGTTTCTGCAGGCATTTTAACACTGGAAATTTTATTGTTAGTCAAATCTAGTTTCATGCAAGGCAGGTAACATAAAACAACCATGACGTACCACTCCATTGTTCAGTGACCAATATATCCAAAAAATACATTTTTTCACAAATGGAAATAACTTTTCTATTTGTTATGCTAAAAGATAAATATTTGTCAGTATTGAGTTTAGTGAATAATGTGTATTTTATATGATTTTTTTCACTATTATGTAACTCCATAGATTTAGACAAAGGTAATTCCTTATGCTTGAAAGATATAGAGTTTATTTAAACAACACTAAATTAATCAAAGAGAATGTGTCATGGCTTTCTGAGGTTTATGTGAGGTTGATATAAAAAATACCTAGCACAGTGCCTGATACTCAGTAGTCGCTTGTTTCATTCATTTTCCTTCTTTATTAATTTTAAATTTTGAATTCCCAAATAATTAAAAATTTCATTTACTGTCAACACATAAATTGCCAAAGTATGTCAAAATTGTCCTCTTCATCCTCAAGGCTAAAATAAATCCTCATTCTTCAATAATCTCATTCAATTGTCATTTCTAAGCAAATAACTCTCAATTTTCAAGTATATCTTATTTTATCTTCATTTATTGATCTAGTCACAATCATGCATTGAATATATATTTCATTCTGAGCACTATGCTGGGCATGAAGAATACAGTGGCAACAAGAAACACACTTTCCCTGTCCCCATAGGCCTTATATTCTAATGGGGGAATGAAAAATAGAAACAAATAAATCAATGATGTAAGTTCAGAGAGTACTACGTACTTTGCAAACCCAAAACAGACTTATTGGTCAATGTGTGACAAGAGGCAAAGCTGCTTTGAAAGGTCATTGACTGAGAAACCTTTGATAGTGATGTGCCCTGCATCTTGATGAGCTACGAGAGAGTCTGAGGGAGACAATCCAAGTAAAAGAAACTGTAAGGATAATGTCTTGAGACTGAGTAAAGTTTGATTCTGCTAAAAAATTTGCATACTTCATTCTGCATTATGGGAAGAACTTTCTAGCTATTTTTGACCTGATCACCCTACATTTAGTTCTCCAGACAGGAGTATCAGTTTTAAAAACCTCATCAGAGGCTTCACTTGGCTAGTGAAGGATATTAAATACATTTCAAAGGTTTTTCATAGTCTGTAAAGTCAAACCATGCTCCTTCCTCTCTCTCTGACATCATCTACCATCAGGATTCTTTCTCACTTGACAAGCTCTAATCATACCTACTTTAAGGTGATGGGTGGGATGTTAAAATACTTATTGATTTATCTCAATGTATCACTTGCAGTTAATAAACTTTGAGTACTAAGATAAAGGCATCAGGACATACACTATATTTGTAAAATAATAGCACTTGATATTCTATAAAGTTATTGCAATAGATAAAGAAAAATCAAAGACATATCCAAGATTTTTGGTCTGAGAAACTAGAGTAATAACATAACCAGATACACCAAAGCAATGCTGAATTTATTATTGTTCCTGTGACACCACCTAGTTTCCCACTTCTCCTTCATTTGGGACGAATCCTTCATTTGTAGTACATTCTTTCCCCTCAGACTCTGTTATCTTTACTCCTTCCATTGAATCATTCCTCAGCTCTATTTGATTATGTGGCCTTATTTTTGTGTCTGATTTCCCTATCAGTCATCTGTGCTAATAGCACCAACTGCATTTTCACTGATCTCTGTGTTTTTAATAAACATTCCTTCCAAAATACTAACAAAACCATGTTTAGGGATCATTTTTTATATTTAAAATCAAATCTAAACTTACTTAGCAGAATGGGAGAATATGTGTTTCAGTCATAAAGTTTCTGCTTCCACCTTCAACCTCATGTTTTGCTATGTCCTGTCTAGGAATATCTTTTATGGCTAAAGAGTTATGGCATCTAAATATGAAAGTTCCATAATTTTGTCTGTCCTTTTTCCTTGATTATTCTCTTCCACTATTAGATATGTTCACATTTGAAGACTTGTTTCAGTGGCATTATTTTAATGATTTTCACCTCCCTGTCCCTTATTGATTATATAGTGCTCTCATTTTTTGTTTTGTTTGTTTTTCAATTCTTTTGACTGCAAAAGAATTGTAGTCAATGGGTGACAGAGGTGAGTGGTATCACCCATACATATGGTTCAATGTTTAAAAATAAGTTTCACAGAGATACGACCATTATGGAAATTAACTCTACCCTAGTTCTGTGTATGATGCCCTATGGCAAGCTTGACACATGACCCATGTTTATTAATTTCCTTGCTTGGTATGAAACATTCACTTGACATGACTATTCACATTCTGAAGCTCTCTCACTATCCCTCGATTTGCTCTAAAATTCCTTTTCTTTTATCAAGTTCCTTATAACTTTGACATGTATTAAACTCTGTGTACTTCTGTTCCAATGATTCTTGTACAACTGGAAAATATGGTCTTTAGTTGGAATGGAGCTAATCCATATTTTCTTCAAACTTCAGAGAAACATGGCTTATAGTAGCTTTTCTCACCTGACACAAACAACTTTACAGAAACTTTATAATACACTAAAAGGAAAAAAAATCATATATCTTAGCCCAAATTTCTATGAAAGAAAAGTATGCTTAGGTGTTATCACCTTTTAAGCCCATTTTACAGACTGTAAGTGCCTATGAATGGAATTATGAATGGAATAATTTGGTGGTATATTAAATTCCTGATTGAATTGCCAAGATCATGAAGTAAAGAGTCCAGGTAGTATGAAGTTTGACCACTGAACTAAGCAGGAACAGGAAGTTTCCATTGCAAAAGCATTTAGGAGAGCCCCAACAAAACGAAACATATCCAGAATGAAAAAATGACTTTGTGTTCTCAAGTTGTGGTTCCATATGATATGATACCTTTTTTTCATTCAGCGTACATGTTTGATTCATATTCTATCATTGATGGTAGCATAAGATAATATTCCTCTGATGTTACATACATTAATAAAATTCAGGATAAAGGAATCAAAGGGTTATATTCTTTGGCACAGATATTACAACATTGAAAAATTATTGCAAATAGAGTTCATATTGACTCTTATTTACAATAATATGAAACCATATTATGCTGTATATGATGAAAAGTCAAGACAATTTTCAAGCTTTGAGCCAGGTACTTTCTACCCAACGGAAAATAAATGGCCTGTGAAGCAATTTGCTTTAATGGATAGTTAATTATTTAAATCTATTCTATTCAATATATTATCAGGAGATATATGTGCTCTAATCTGCTATTAAAGGGCAATATTTCAAACTTAATACCTAATCAGGAGCCAGATACAATACCTTTTGCATCTGGGAGAGGGCATATACAGTTTTAACTCAGTTATAGTTTTGAAACATGGTAGTTAATTTTAGCAATACAATGCTTCTACCAATGCAAAGCATTGACAAGTGCCAGGATCATCCCATTCTACTTCTAACTGCAGTCCATCCTGAAGCTTGACCGAGCACCAGACATCACTTCTATAGTTTTCTCTTGGTGAAATGGTATATTATGGTTTTACAGCTATAGCACATATACCCTCGTTGCCAACTGTGCATAGCAATGTGTTCATTATACCCAAATTAAGTCTTTTCTGGAAAGACTTGGAGAGGTGAAAACACCGCAGGGAGTTTGAGAGTGACCAGTTAGGCTTAATGTAAGAAATCACAATATGTGGTTTCAGTCTATACCTTGCTTGGATGTTCATATTTTTAAGGAAAATATGTAAACAATGGAATTGGAGAGTATCTTGCTAAGTGAAATAATCCATCCCCAAAAACCAAAGGTTTAATGTGTTCCCTGATAAGTGCATGATAATATATAATGGGGATAGAGTGGTGGGGATGAGAGAAGAATGGAAGAACTTTAGATTATGTAGAGGGAAATGAGAGGGAGAGGAGTATGAAAAATGTTGGAATGAGAGAGACATCATTAGCCTATGTACATGTATGTTTACATGAATGGTATGAATCTTTATTGTGCACAACCATAGAAATGAAACGATGTACCCCAATTGTGTACAATGTATCAAAATGCAGTCTATAAGAAATAAAAAGAAATAAGTGATAAATAAAACAAAAAACAATTCAACAGAAATAACTATTTTCCAATATAGTTTTCATCTCAGTATTTTCAGGCACTGAAAAATATTGTAACAATATGCACATGCACATACGCACATATGTAAAATGAAGCTGCACAACTATAATATCTTAAAGATAATATCTGCTATAGTCCAGTCTAAAATTATTCCACTGTCAGTTACTTTTGTGTTTAGGTTACATAAAATGACAAAGGTGATGGGACATCTCTTAAAATTAGACTACAAAAGTCTTCATTTTAGCAGGATGAACAGAGTGATGCTCCCTTCCTATATTTGGAAACAAACTGCCATTTCTGAAAGGGCGTGTGAGGGACACGTAGCAAGAAGATGCAGTCAGTCTCTAGCAGCTGGGAATGGCCGCCAGGTGGGGGTCATATAGAAACTGTGAATCTAATCCCAGGATACATGAGAAAACCAATGCTTCCAACAGCCAAGATGGCTTGGAAGGGACTGTTATCCTAGTAGAACCTCTGATGAGACCTGGATACAGAAAACCTAATTAAGCTGCAGTTGGATTTCTGACAGACAGAATCTGAGATACTAAATATGTATTGTTTTTAAGATGCTAAGTTTGTGGTAATTTGTTATGCAGCATGGAGATTAATATACTCATGTGTTAATATGCCTGTAGCCAAAGTAGAGCACCTCAATATATCTGAACCTTATAAAACTAGCCATGATTTAAAAAAAAAAAAAAAACACTTTCATCTTTAATAAGCATTTAACATTTTATGGAGAGATATTTAATGAAGAAATTATTTTATTTCTGCATCTTGTGCCCTGAATCCATTAGGATGAGCATCAAACTAAACAAAGAAAGTAAGCTATTCTTTTCCCATTATTTACAGTTCTTAACTATTGTGGTTCTTAGTAGCATTGTAATTCAGAATCATCTGTGAATGTTATTAAAAAGTCATGATAATAATTAAAAATTACTCATAACTATTCAATATTTGGAACTTCTAAATGAGAATCTCCATTTTCTCTAACTTTAAATACCCTTGGGAATGCTATGGTCTGACTATGCCCCCCAAATGTTATGTATTGGAATGCAGTGTTCATTGTGGTAATATTACCAGGAGGTGGGACCTTTAAGTGGTGAAGACAGTATCTCCTGAATAAGATTAAGACCTTTATAAAAGCAGTTTCTTCCTGTATTCATAGTATTTGGCCCTTTGATTTTTCCTTCCTCCTTCCACCATGTGAGACACAGTGTTCATCCCCTTGCAAGAACAAGACATTTCTTGGAGCAAAAGGGCACTGTCTTGGACACAGATAGTGGACTGCACCAGACACCAGAGCTTCTGGTGCCTTAATCTTGAACTCCCCAGACTTCAGAACTCTGAGAATGAATTTCTACTACTTATAAAGTACCCAAAGATTGTTTATTATAACAGCACAAACTAAGATAAGGAGGGAGTAAATAAGAATTGAGTGTCTTTCTGCAAATGGAAGTAGTCATTTTTAAAGACTGCAAAGGAAAGGTTGGAATTTTACTGATAAATGCAAGTGCTATGATGCCCTCTAGTGCAGGGACATCCAATATGACCCCACTTACCTTCTTAATATCCAGTCCTGCATTCAACATATGCCACAATAGTCAGTTCTCTAAACAGGCAATGAAATTTAATGCTTTTAAGATCCAGCAGTAATGTGGCTTCTTACTTTGTTCTCTACATACTTTCTTCATTTCCTCGAAGCACGACTCCCCAGGCATGAGTCAGTGGGTACTCCTTTCACACTTCAGCCATGTAACTGCATTCTCACTTCTTTTAAGGAAGTACTGTTGTGCTGTGATTATTTGTAAACATATCTATCTTTCAGTTAGGATGTAATTGTTAAAGTCAGTGACAGTGTGCCTTTCATCTTTATATGACTGGAACTTAGTAAAATGCAGTAACTAACACACAATAAACACTCCGGAGGTAAATTTAGCACTTCCTACTTGGACATGCAAGATGTAGACATAGTAAATGTTACATAATATATAGTAAATATCACATATTTATTGAATCAATCAATGTAAGAAAACATATAAAATGTTCTTATAAACTTAATGTGTCCTTCATTGACAGCTTTTATTCTACAATAATTTCTTTATATGTTAACTTCATGTTAACTTGACTAGATTCTGGTGCCCATTCATTTGCTAGTCTAGATGTTGTTGTAAGGTTTTGTTAACTTTCCCATTACTGTGAGAAAATATCTGAGATAAGCAATTTGTTAAATTCACAGTTGGTTACAGAGGCTTAAGACTAAGACCAGTTGATCCATTGCTTTGGGCCTATGGTAGCACTGTATGTCATGGTGGTAGCACATGGCAGAGGAAGCCCTCACCTAATGGCAACTGGGAAGTAAAGAGAGAAAGAAGGGGAAGGGACCTGTTTTAGTAAGCTTTTTCACTGCTGGGACTAAAAGATCTGACAAGAAGAGTTAGAGGAGGAAAAGTTTATTTTGGGGTCACAGTTTCACAGTTTCATAGGTCAGTTACAGTTACAGTTCAATTATAGTTCAGTTAATCCCTATCAGGGGATTAATTCACTGACTAGGTTAAAACTCCAATAACTCAATCATTTTTTTCTCTAAATTTTCTTGCATTGTCTCACAATGAACTTTTGATGGACATCCCATATCTAAACCATAACAGGTCTTGATATCCACCTGAAGAGCACATCATCAATGATTTAACTTCCTCCAACAGGTCCCACTTTGAAGAGGTTCCACACCTTCTAACAATGTCACAGGTTGATGACCATCTTTTAATCCATGGCCTTTGGGGAATAATCCAGATCCAAATGACAGCAGAAGGTATTAATGTATACATTAACATAGATGACTTAAAGTAAAAGTGGATGCCTCTCTCTAATGTGAGTGGGCCTCATCCACTTTGTCAAAGCCATCAGAAGAAATCTGATTTCCAAAGAACAATTAATAGTCCCTCAAGACTGAATCACAGAAACTCTTCTTGAGTTCCCAGATTCTTGACTTACCTATGGATTATTTTAGATTTACTAATGCAAACAACTTTTAGGTGAATTTTCAACCTAATAGCTAAAATGTTTGAATTTACCAGTCTCCATAGTGTGAGAGCTGATTTCTAAAAACAAATATCCAAATATATGATAGGTAGATAGATAGATAGATAGACAGGCAGACACATAGTTACCTCCATTTGGTTCTGTTCCTCTAGAGGAAACTGACTCACAGAGTGAAAAAATTTTAATTGATGATGGCATAATAGTTACTGTGTCCTAAAGATAATGGAACCAAAAAAAGATCTAAAGACATTTTCCTAATACCATCACTTAAATCTTAATAAAAATTTATATTTAGATTTTTAAAATTACTTTTGTCAATGAACATGTCATGTTTATAAAATTTGTCATTTAAAAGGAGAATAAAAAATGTAAGAATAAATCTTACTTCTTTACTAGCTTTTCTGATCTATGTTAAAATAGAAAGTTAAATCTTGGTTTCAAAGGACAATTATCTGACATGAGGAGGTCATCTTGAGATAAATTGCTTTTTAAAAGGTTGTTGGTTGTTACATGCACCAGTTATGTTTTTATGCCTTTACAGTATACACAATGGAGTTTTATTCATCCATAAAAAAATGAAATTTAGTCATTAAATTTATTATTAGTATTTTTAACTTTTTAAATGATCTTAAAATCATGTATATATTTTATGTTTTAGACTAGCCTCATTTTCAAAAGCTTAATAAACACATGTAGCTAGTAGCTACCATTGAAAAGAATGCTCTAAATTTAATGCTTGTATCATGCTTGGTAAAACAAGTTGTTTCAGTCCAAAGTTTTATCCACTTTATTTTTCAGAAAACTTTTTCCCAGTAACTATAAATTTGTGGTGGAAGTGTGAACATATATGTGCACTGACTACTTTTTAGAACTTCAATTGGAACCATTATAGTTTATTCTTATTTGTTACCTTAAGTTTCTATAGAATTCTTTTTAGACAAACCTTCCTGATTGGAAAAAGAAAAAAAAGCAAAATTTAAAAACAGTGTTTCTAAGCAATGATAGTAACAAGTAGGCTATGCACAGTGGGGCATGCCTATAATCCCAGTGGCTCAGAAGGTGGAGGCAGGAGGATCTCAAGTTCAAAGCCAACCCCAGCTAAAGCAATGCCCTAAGCAATTCAGTGAGACCGTGTATAAAATACAAAATAGGGCTGGAGATGTGGCTCAGGGGTCAAGTGCCCCGAGTTCAATTCCAGGTAACACTATCCCCCAGAAAAAAAAATAGAACCCCAAAACAGAAATAAACCCAAGAATATCATGCATTTTGTACCTGTAAAATATGTTATTAGTGTTTTTTTAAACTGATAAATTCATAGCTTTTTTCAGAAAAGCAAATACCGGTTCAGATGTTCCTTACATGTCCTGTTCTGTCACCCATTGACACTTCTGTCATGCAGTATCTTACATTAATCTCCATACTCACTAGTATCACTAGTCAAGTTTCTACAGAAAACAAAAATTTCCTAGGTGTACTCTAGCCCTAGAAGCATCAAGACCAAACATCCAAGACCTCTGCTCATAAAGAGAAAGTCTCCCATTAATTTTGTTCTAGCTACCTGAGTAACACTAACCACTATAATTGGAAGGGCACCTACTCCCAAAGACTACAACACAGTGCAACTCTACTTAAGAAAAATTATAGTAGATGTGCCAGAATCTTAGTTAAGATGTTTGGCTAAAATTTTTAGGAAACACTAAAAAGGTCTTTGTCATTTTCAGTCCACTAAAATTTGACTAAATTGCCTAAACCCCAGAACAATATCTATTATACCAAATATCTCTCAAAAGCCCCCATGTAAATTTCTCATCAACCATTTTTAATGAACTTGGTTTTATTGCTAATCAGCTGAGGCAGATGTTTGTAAAATTATGTTTGGATTTTTTGAGACCCTAAAGAACTACCTTTAATTATGGAAAGTTTTAAACATTCAAATCTGGATTACACAATTTCACCAGAAGACCAAAACATGTAAGAAGATAAGAGCTGTCTTATGATTATCTTTTCAAACTTATTGCTTAAAAAAATAGGACTGACTCTGGAAGGAAAGAGAAAATATATGTCAGAGCAAATGATGTAAATAGATACTTTCTTAAACTGATTATTTATTTCCCCTTTTGGTCCCCCTAAGAAAAATCCTAATCTCTGAGATGCTCCTTATGAAACACTCACAGCTGTGCAGTTCCATACTGGAGAATGTTTTCCTCAGTCTTTCTATCCTGATTCTCTTATCCCAATCCATTGTCCTGTCATTATGAATAACACATTCATTCCTCCCCTGAAAGAATTGAGGCTGTTAAGTAGGCGCATCCCAGGTTGGGTGCACTATTTTACCTGATATTAAATTTATTTATGCATATATCATCCATTATCTACTTTAGTTTTGTCTCAGAAAATGAGCTGTATCTTTTCAAATTTTTAGTTGAGTATTTCAATCTGGGTCATATTCTCCATCTTCCTATTCCATATTTGCCTTTGTTACCAAGCTATCCATTTCTTTCTTGGTTGCCTCATTTTTTATCTTATACTTTCCAACTCTTCTTATCTCTGCACTCTTTTTCACAAGTCTGCTCTATTTCATATCTGTTTAATAAATTGCACTATTACTTATAATATTAGTGTTAACCCAACTGGATTGCATATTGGAATTACTGGAGGATTGTTGAAAATCAAAAAAATGGTGAGTTAGTTGTAAGGACTATGGTCTGCATATTGAATTTCCATATGATTCTTATATGCAGAAGTTTGAGTACTGCCAGTCTATAGAACTGCTTAGCCAGAACCCAATTCATCTTTTATTTAGTTCCTGTCAACACCAGCCATATCCAATTAAAAAAAGAAAAAGTCCTGTCAAACTCATTCTTAACTATCTGTCAAATTCAATCCCTCTTTACATATACATTACCATCTCTCTATTTGAGAAACTCATCTTTCCTTATAACTATTTCATTAAGAAAATTAATCATACTGACCTTGATCTGCCTTTTGGTCAGTAAACCCTGCAAACTGTCATCAGACTGCACTTTATAAGTCAAAAGTTGGATAATATTTTACACCTCTCAAAGATTATTTGAAGGCTCACTCTTATGATCAGTGAAGTATGAATGCTTTAGTTGGATATATAAAACTATGCTTAATCTGGTACCTTCCAGGTTCTTCACTCTTACCCATTTTAGCACTTTACCTCCATCCATATTTTATCAGGCTAAGTCCTGTGCTCTATGTGATTGGTATAAATCTTGGATTTCAAAATTTAGTTAAATCATCAAGTCCTTGGTCCAATGACTGTATCCCACTACCTACTGCTCTGCTTTTATGGAACAAATATACCTTTTGACTTCATGCATGTAAATTTCTGACCTTATTTGTTTGTACTTATTTTGTCCTTATTTGTTTGACCTTATTTTTTTGTTTTCATTCTCTAGATTTTAAATTCCTTAAAACAAAGTAAAACATGTTGTTCATCTTTATAATAATCTGTATCCACTAGATGAACAGATATTATCCAATTAATATCTATTAATTATAATGGCAAAAGGAATGGTTTACTAGTGTTGACATCAGATATCTGGAAATACATTTTGAATGAGATCCTCAAATTGGATGGTAGTCTATATTTATCCAAGTATAAATAGCACCTACACTTTCTTCAATAAAGTCATTTCATTGCCTCCTTGGATATTTTTTGTGTATCTGACCTAGAACATTGGTTCTCAAAGTGTGTTCACTAGACCAGTAGCAGCATCATCACTTGGGACATTGTTAAAAGTGTACTTTTTTTTTTTTTTTTTTTGTCTTAACCCAGTTCTGCTTAATCAAAAACTCTGGATTTCAGGAAGCCCTTCAAATATTTGTAATATGCTAAAATACGAGAACCATTCTTCAGGTCAGGGAAGAGCTAACATTTGCTGCTTGCCTAATTTTTCCTCCTTATATACTACAGTACAGTATGAAGGTTGGAAGACCAACCTCTGATCTCACACTGATCACCTGGATTTCATTTTTATATTGCCTTCTCCAACAGTGGCTGAGAATATAAAATAAATTAATCCATAAAAATTGCTCAGCAAAATTTAGGAAGAAAACGTTCAGCATAATTCTTCACATAATTTTTTGTGTATTTGTTCCTTTCCTTTTGGTACTGTTGCTGCCATTTTTACTTTTACACTTCTGCTATCTACTCTTATTATTTCTGTTACCCGAGAATACAATTTTCATAGTTAGTATTATCACTTACTCTATACTAAAAACCAAGAAAATATACTCTAATAATATTTAGTGTCTAAATAAAAGGAAGTTTTCTTATTGATAAAAACCAAGATAGCATTGAGTAATACAAAGTATTGTTATTTCAAAATGCAGTAACTCAACATGTCAAAGAAGAAACCCTGTTCAAATATGACATTAAGACTAAGGTCCTTATAGGCCTATTACTTTTTTCTTTTGAAATTTGGTGTGACTTTTAATTCAAATAAAAGTGTGCAAAAATGCATGAATATGCATATATATGTATATATACAGTTTTTCCCCAAAATTATTTAATTTAATTTGTATTTTTAGTAGCTATAGTACTGAGATCAAAAACTTAATACTCACTTAGGCAGGGGTGTTTCCCCATTACTGAGGTGTCAGAATCACTTAGTCCTTAACTAACCTGTAAATGTGGGATTATGCTGAGAAATTTTCATCCCATCTGATCTTTATCACCAATCCATTCAACTTGTCAATGAAACACTTCCTTTCCCGTGAATTTCAAATTCTACTGTTAATACTGCTTTTTTTAAAAATCCAAATACAACATATGGTGGACACAGAACAGCCACGTGCTTTCTTATTAACAGAGAATGAAGGATTGAGCAAATAAAAGTGATACAGATTTACAGTGAAAACAAATCAGTCACATTTGTATATAAGGTACACTCTCTGTCACATTTCCAAGCTTAAATCATATGTCCTTAAATTTGCCTTCAATCTGCAGTATCCTAAGCCCTTTAGCTTTGCTTCACAAAACAAATGAATAAGTAACAACTCAGCTGATAATCTAATTCAATTCAATAGACTATGAGCTACACACAATTCTTATATTTATAATGTGCTTGGTGACAATGCCAAAAGTTTCCATGTACTCACAAAGATATTAAATTTCTACCCTGGAGAAAGACGAGGAAAAACATATGGTATTCACAATGCTAGTGATTAAATCTCAAAAAGCATTAAAAGAAAAAGAACATTAAGATCCTGCAAAGCATAATGAGCAAACATCAATAAAGGTTCATATATTAGTGGGGAAGCAAGGAAAGAAAACTTAGGTTTATCAAGAAAATGTGAATTGAAATTAATAGATTTATTACACATGGCAGAAAAAAGTTCAAAATGCCATCAAGTCCAAATAGCAGCTTTTATAAGAATTGACTGAGAACAAAATAATTGTTTTAGATATCTGCACACTCCCCAAACACACCCACATGAGCCCACACTCACTGACACATGCTTTGCTTTTGATGTATTATCAAAAGAAAACTTAGGAGCTGGGCATGGTGGTGCATGCCTGTAATCCCAACAGCTCAGGATGGTAAAGCAGCAGGATCGAAAGTTCAAAACCAGTTTCAGCAATGTAGAGAGGAACTTAGCAACTCAGTGAGACCCTGTCTCTAATAAAATAATGAAGAAGGCCTGGGGATGTGGTTCGGTGGTTAAACACCCCTGGGTTCAATCCACAGTACCAACAAATAAGTAAGTAAGTAAGTAAGTAAGTAAATAAATAAATAAATAAATAAATAATAAGCCCTAGGACATAGTTTAGATTATGTGGGTTTATTTATTGCATCCAATATTTCATTCATTTATTTCTAATTTACCTTAATAATGGAATTGATATTTTGATCATCTATGTAAATAAAATGCAATTTATCAAATCAAGCTAGCTCACTTCATGATCTGAAACTCAAATATGTAATCCCAGTGATAAACTAACATAAAAAGACTGAAAACTGAGTCATAAAAGAAAATGACAAAAAATGTTACTCACAGACTAGATCTTGATATTTATTTTAAAAACAAACAAAAGGCATGTAAGGGAGAGGAGAGGAAATGGAAATGAGAAAAGATGAAAGAAGAGAGAAGGAAACTATGGAAAAAAAGAAAATGAAATTTTAAAAAAATTTAGAAGCTGCAGTAATAAACATACATTTTTCTTCTAGATAATATTCTATTACCATTAGTTATTCCTTCTTTCAACTTAAATATAACCTTCCAATACAGGAGAAGCCAAATCTCTACAATAGAGCAGACAATCCTGTTTCTTTCCATAGTACGGTATTACTCCAGTCATTTTTTTTATCCCAGAAGCTGTTTTTAAAACTTCTTTCTTCTGACACGTACTTCAATAGTGTCTCACGAACCATTGAAAATATCTTTTATAACATCTATGCTTCTTGTAAACATCTGCTTGCACTACCCATAGATTGTTAAAATCACCACTTCAATGATTCTTAGGCATGAGATCTCCAGGTGCATCTACCCAAAAGGCATAAATAAAATATATCAGATTTTTTCCATAAACACTGCTTTCTTATCATTACTACTTTCAACAGTTCTCTATTTTCTTCAAAATCATATCCAAGTTTGTACCCTGGAATGATTCTCAATATATTCCTCACTAATGTTTCTGAACTTATTTTTGACTATCCTTGGGCATAAAAACTCTTATGTCCTCCTAGGATGACCACTCAATATTTCATTCATATTGCTACCTTGTAATCTATTTTTGCAGTCCTCCAATGGAACACCTCCACTCTATGAATCTTACTCTTGATCCTGAATGTTTCCATTTCCAGTTCTCTTGTAAACTTTTCCTAACTAGCCCAGTCGGTATCATTCTTTGGCTCACCTTCACACTAATTACAGCTACAGTTAAGTAACTTGCTGGACCTCAGTCTTTTAAACTGTCAAATTAAGATAACTACAATATTGCCCTGATTACTATGTTATGAATATGCCTTGTTGTGTGTATATATGGTAATTTTTCATTAAAATCTAATGATCTGCTGAGTGCTATGGTACAGACCTGGAATTCCAGCAGATTGAAAGTCTGAGGAAGGAGGATTGCAAGTTCAAAGCCAGCCTCAGCAACTTAGTAAGGCCTAAGTAACTTGGTGAGACTCTATCTGAAATTAAAAAAATAAAAAGATCAGAGGATGTGGCTCAGTGTTTAAGTACCCTGGGTTGAATCTCTGGCACTAAAAAAAAAAAAAAAAAAAAAAAAAAATACAATGACCTAATTTAAACTCATAAAAGACTTACTCATTAAAGACATGCAGCTAGAATCAAAACAAAATCTGAAAATAAAAACAATAAAAGAGTTAACTTATTTATAAGCATAAATTCTTGTTCTTTTTAGTCCTGCAATAAAGATGGAATAGAATAATAATGATTTCTCATCTCTTCCCAGCATTATAGTCCTCTTCCCTACATATCTTTATTTGAAAAAAAGTAAAACTTAAAAGGAAAATAAAAGAATATAAAATAAATGTACAAGCGTACTTCATCTACCTAATTTCATTATCATTATTATTATTATTTTACTTTTTGTTGCACGTTACTTTATCTCCTTCAAAACAAAACATGCACATGCACACATACAGGCACACGCTCTCACTGATATATTTGAAAGTAATGTGCACAATTTACTCCCAGAATACTTTATGTATCCTCTATAAAATAAGCTTCATATTTTCTCCTTTAATCAAAAATACTTATCAGGGAAAACATTCGGCCTTTGGTTTTTTGGGATTGGCTTATTTCACTTAGCATGATATTCTCCAATTCCATCCATTTATCTGTAAATGCCATATTATTCTTCTTTAGGACTGAATAATATTCCATTGTGTATATATACCACAGTTTCTTTATCTGTTCATAGTATGTTCAGTCTTTCATAGGGAACACATATACATCTGGATATGTATGACCTTGCCTCAAGTATTAACTTCCTTGGCAAATATATTATACAAGTGGTGTCTCTGTTGCCTGCATCACATATGAATTAATGTGTTCCATTATTTATGTAAACAATTGGTTAAGATGGTATCCACGGGATTTCTCCAGGAGACAAGATTTTTGTTTATTTCCTCTCTTTGCAATCAATAAATATATAATATAAGGTGAATCTGTGAAATCTTTTAAGTATACTCAAATAAACTGTTCTCCAACAGAATTTTACCTAATTCTTTAGACTTATTGAGGATAATTATTTGAAACAAGAGGCTACATAACTAAGTTCTACTTTGCCTGCCTCAAAAATGGAATCAGCCATGTATCTGAGGAGTTTTACTGGGATCACATTAGCACTTTCTTTTTCATTTAGAGAAAACAAAAATAACATTTTTCACCATTCTAGTGAAAAATTCTGTATTTAACAATAATTCTGTAATGACCACATAAAAATTTCCAATATCATGCAAGTCTCTAAATTACTAAAGAGTCTGCTAAGCAGTCAACGGTTTATCTACCAATAGTTATCTTTGTAGTTCCTTTTGCATGTATAAATATCTATGAATATTCCTTGAATGATTAATAAAGTAAAAACAGTTAAGTCACACAGTTGTCAAATTATGTTACGTGTTTTGACAGTTCTTTCTTTTCTCAATGTGATATCAAATAAAATAAAACTATCAAGTTTTCTTTCAAATTTATGAGTGAGGAGGAAAAAACAACTGTAGGGAAAGAAATAAACAGTAAATAAAAATATTTTATGTAGAAAAATCTAGCTGTTACAGGTAGAGAAAATATTTAGAAATATAGTAGTCATTTTAGGAAAATAAGAAGTTAATAAAAAGTTTGAAAGTTTTCATATTAGGGCAAGAAAAAACTAATTAGATTATTATCTCACTCTGTATAATAATTATATAGGCTTATATAGATAATGGATTAGTTTGTATCCTTTTAATATATGATAAATGGATAAATTTTAATATTAAACAATACAAAGTCTTATAAGAGAAAACAGTAAGATTAAGAAGCAAGTTCAGAAATTAACAGTAAGTTGAACTATTCATTAAAATTATATACAGGTTAAACATGCCTTTTTGTCTTGTCGAAATAATCATATTTCTAGCATATGACTTTAATATCCCTTCTAAACACAGAAAATAATTATTGCTAAAGTAATATATTACTGCATTGCTATAAAATGAGTTTATAATAACTGCAATAGGTTGAAGCAGATATATTGTCATTTACATATAGAATAATTATTGAGAGTTTTCTCATTTTCACTTTTTATGTTTCCTTTTAATAAAAAAGGAAATCTCTCAAAAGGTTGCAAGTTTGAGGGCGCCCATCAAAATGTAATTGACTCTAAAAATTAAATACATACTTTTTTTTTTCTTTTTTTTGGTCAACCCAAAACTCACTGGAAAGGTTACTGAAAGTCTGTAGAAATTAAAATATAAAATCAGATTATATAGGTGAACCTCAAACTGACCAAGAGAAAAAGCAAAAAGTCGATTCAGATACGTTTTATTTCTTTCTGGCATGCTCAATCATAAAACAAAATTTTACTTAACATATGTTGAAAATGGATTAGGAGCAGAAACGTGGATGTAAGCGTAAAATAATAATCATAAGAAAAATCACATCACCCTTTCACTGTGTACTCGACCCAGTTTTAAGTACTTGACTCAGTGATCAATCTTCCTGATGATGCTTCAAGAGGGAAATCATTACTAGTGATACTTCACAGATGAGGAAACTGCATTTCAGATAAATTAGGTAATTCATCTTCAGTAGCTTAACCTTGGCTGAAAAAACTGAGGCTCCATACCAGGCAGTGTTTTATACTTATTTCTTGTCCTAAATCATGTAATAATATACCTCAAAAAACAGGTTCAAATAACATGAATAAAAAGGGAGAAGAAATATAAAAATGACAATTTTGCATTTCATTCATATGAAAGTGATGTTTAATTTTCCTCATATTTAACCTAAAGAATTTGTTTATCGTCCAAACAAGAAGTATGATCTTAGCCACCTGAATGGTTTTCCTTCACAATTTTATACAGTAAAAAATAACTTTCTCTAAAAATTAAATGATTTGTCAAAAAAGTATATATGTATATATAAGCATATACATATATAAACAAATATATAAAAATATAAATATGAAGGGTAGAATGGGAATCAGGTATGGATTTTCTGAAATTAAGTCCAAATTTATTTTTTTAGGAGCAATAAGATAACTAATAGAAATGAACAAAATAGTGACTAGTTAATAGGGGAGAGAAGATGTAATAATACAAACCCATATTCAGTGTTTACTGTATGCTAGCAACCTAAGTTTTGGATATATTTAAAATGATCACCACAATCATGTGAAATAAGTTTTTACTATTATCCCCAATTTTGAGAAGCAGAAATTAAGTTGCAGAGGAATAAATAAAGTTTTCAATGTCACAAAACTAATAAACAACTAGTAACTAGCCATGTTCATAGAGTTTGGTTCCATAGTTAATATTATTGTCTCTTTTATGTCCAAGGAATTTGTGACATTTCAGGTTTTTTTGACTGGGAGAATTCATATTAGTAGAAATACGGAAGGCATGAGAAACAGATATATTTTATAATATTCCTTCCAAGAAATGTAGAAGATAAGTGGAAGTTTTACACATGCTATGTTTTAAATGTTAAATTCAGTGATAATCAGATGGAAGTAATTTGAGAATTAAAAAAGAGAAAGACAGAGAGAGAAGAGAAAGAACTAAATACCAGCAAAGAATTTGAAACAGAGATTTGAGATTCATCTTCTGAAGGGACCATTTCAACTAACAGAGTGAAATTATTATTATTAAAAATATCACAAGTACTGTAACAATTCTTATTTGTCTATAGATTTTTTAGTGTAGAGTTCTTTTCACATGTATTAGGTCACTTACCCATATATACAATTTCACTAAATCTTCTAAATAAAATCCAGTGTAGAATAGAATAATTCCAAGACAGCACAGGAAGCACGGTCAATCAAAGATCCAAATTTAGCTAGAGAGCTGAGAAATGATCCAGAGCCACAAAGAAGGGGAGAAGAATTTCAAGAAGATATAAATTGTCAACTTGTCTGCATTTGCCCAAAGGACAAAGACACTAACTTATTGAAGGAAGACATTAAGAATAATTAACTAACATAAAACAGAATTCATGAGTTTGAATAGTGAGTGGTTGATGAGTCAGTGAAATTGACAAGATATGTCTACACACATGTTTTCAGAGAAAGAAAAGAAAGAGGTAAAGGGTATTAAAAGATCTAAATAAAGGAAAGCTTTCACAAACTGAAACGTATTTAAGACAAAGAAAGAAAACAATGGATAAATCAAAATTAAATCACAGAAGTTAGGGAGGGGATGGTAAACCAACTGGGTTTCTTGAAACATGTGTAAATAAGATTAGACACCTCCATCATCTTCCTAGGAGAGATCATGGAAGATCTGGGCTACAGGAAATAACAGTAGAAAATAAGGAATAAATATCAAGCACTGTGAGCTTGATGATTTTAGACAGGTGTGACATAAATTTATCTGTTGGGAATAAGGAATGAGGGAGGAATACTGAGAAGAAAAGATAGCGCAGGCATTGTAGGGAAGTGTACTAAAGTATCAAGAAGAGAAGCAGTTTCAATAAAGATCATGCATTTATTGGTCAGTTTTCTATACAAAGTAGGAAAACCATTTTAAGCACTTCAATCTTCTAAAATTAAAAAAGAGGCTAGTATTTCACTATCAATATAAATATTAGCAGCTCCATTAATTGTGCTAAGTAGGCAGTTAATGTTACAATCTAAGAAAGACTGAATGGATTCTCAAATGGGCCAATAAAAGATTTCTGTCAGCATAATATGTTAAATAGAAAATGATTTTAATAGTAATTGGACTTGTGAGAAGGCAAGAATCAAGCACAACATCATTTACCATCAGTTAATGTTTCCATGTCCACAAGGATCTCACTGTTATTCTTTCCCACATTAACAGTTATATGTATAACAGAATAACTCTCAGAAATCTTATTTTATCTAATTATTATACTTTTGATTAATTTAATCTTCAAATTGTGAGGCCATTTTCTATGTATTTGGATGTCCAGAATATGATTGATGGGAAAAGAAAATAAGAGAATTATTTTTAAAAAGAGGAAAAGAGGTCAACCTTCCCTTGGGACCCCTCCTTTGTGGGAGTTTCACTTCTTTTCTATTTCTTAAATAAATTCTGTTACTTTGTTCACAAAAAATAAAATAGAATAATATTAAAATGAGAGAAAAAAACAGATATTTTTCTTATGAAATATGTTTCATAAAAGAACTAAAAAATATAGGTACATGATTTTTTTAACATTTCTATACAATCTAAACTTACTATAGGGTTGTACAAAAAAACATGTTAATGTAATTTCTTAAGGAGTTGTAAGAAAATCCACACCCAAATCACATCCAATAATCTGAATAATGACATGAAGAAAAACAGTACCTAAATTGTCTGTTCCAGGATCACAGATATATTGTCCTGTGTAAAATGATAATATCAGTTATTGTTTCCACTTAGAATTATTCTACATAGTGAATTTATATCTGTAGTATATATTATAATTCTTTATTAGAAGGTTATTGTCTGAAAAACTAAGGATATGAACAATTAAAAAAAATCTTTAAATTCAAAATGAAAATTAATTCTCCTTTATACTAGGCCCCATTAGGACAAAGTTCACAGTGTTCATTTGTTATTTAGCATGTGTATTAGTTTCTTATGGCTGCTACAACAAAAATGTCATAAACTACAAGGCTTAAATACCAATTTGTTCTCTTATAGTTCCAAAGGCCAGAAATCCAAATCAGTTTCACTGGGCTGAAACTAAGGTATAACTGGGCCACACTCCCTCTGGAGGCAGAGGCAGAATTGGTCTTTTCCAATTTCTAGAATTGTATTCCTAAACTTGAAGACTCTTCCTCTATCTTTAAAAAATAGTGCAATCATATCTTTTCTCTCTGCCTCTGTATCCCTCTGTTTCCTTCACACAGGTTTCTTCTTCTGTAGTCTATAATTCTGTGGTTTCTCAGATCATATAACAATACATGAGAGTGTATTTGGTGTCCACCTCAATATTTCTTAATAATCTCCCTATTTCAAGATATTTAACTTAGTCTTATCTACAAAGTTCTTTGTCACATATGATAATATTCACAAAATCCATGGATTAGGATGTAGATATATTTGGGGGGTCATTGTTAATGCACACAAAAAACTTTAACTTGGTATCTGATGTGTTTTTTCGTTTAACTGGTGTTTATAAAGGAAAATTTCAGGAAAAATCTTGATGATTGAGAATTTGCACACTGCAAGGAACATACAGTGTTCAGAAAATTGATCATAAGAAGCTATCACTATCCTGATCACAAACCTCAAAGAACTAGTAACTGTGAGCTCCTCCAAGTTACAGCCTTTTTCTGTCAAGGACACTATTTAGCTAGTGTGGAGAACAAAGTAGAAATATAATAAAACCAGAACATCATGAGATAAATCAAAATTAAGAACTAGGTGGATCGAAAATGCTAGGAGAATAATGATTGAAAAAAATTAATAAAGAACTTTGAAATTGGTAAAGCAAAGGTAATATATATAAAGTAGTGATTGGGCATATAAGTATATACGCCACACCAACTTTTGTAACTATTTATCTGTCAAACATAACTTTATCATGTCATTACACTATTTTGTCTGCAGGATCTGGCCCATAGCTCATGATTAATAAATATTGAGTGGATAAGTGAACACATGAATGAATGAAAGAAATCCTCGGTTCCCTACATTTCAGGTTTTTTCTCTTTTCTTTTTCTTTTCTCCTTCTCCATTTTTAAAAGTCTTCAGACCACATCACAAGTTTAACTTCCTCACTCTAGCTAATTAAAGTTAACCAGAATGATTACTGCACTAATTGAATTCTTACTAGAAGTGTGTGGTCAGTGCTAAATTGTGAATTATTTAGCAGAAGAAACTCTGAAATCAAGAAAATAGAATATCAACTCTGTTAACTCTTCAGATAACATTAAACAGCAGGGAGGTAAAGGAGAAGCTTCAAACAAAGAGAAGAACAACCCATAACATGATGCATAAAGATAAGATGAGGAAAACATACCTGGAGGTAAAAGTAATAATTTGTGAAATGTGAAAATACAAGATATGCAAATGTAATGAAAACATAGCCGAGTGCTGCAGTAGGTAACAAACTGGTTGTGATCAGTGACGCAGCTCCATGGAAAGGAAATAAGAGTCCTGAATTCTAAATAGGAACAGTGCACCCAGAGATGATGTATGACCATCAGATTGTGTTCATGGTGCTTTGATTATTTAAGATTCTACTTTTAAAGCATGTTTAAGTTCACATCAAAATTGAGGGGAAGGTCTGGGATGTCCCACATAACCCATGTCCTCATGTGTGAGTAACTTCTCCCATTGTCTCTGCACCAGAGTGGTACGTTTGTCACAATGAATTCAAGAATCTGCATGACAAATTATGATCACCCAGAATCCATAGCTTACATTACTGTTTACTGTTGCTATTATACTTTTTGAGTTTGGACTCACATCATCATGTATCTACCATGTATCTACCATGTATCTACCATGATGATGTGTTGGAAAGTAGATTCACTGCCATAAAAACACTCTGTGCTCTGCTTTGTCATCTTTCTTCCTTTTCAGTCCTTAATTCCTGGCAACCATTGACCTTTTTTACTGACTCCAGAATGTTAATTAAAATCATATAGTGTGGATTCTTTTCAGATTACCCTTTTTACTCAGTAACATGCATTAATGTATCCTCCATGCCTTTGCACATCTTGATAATTCATTTTAGTGCTGAAGAATATTCCATTGTCTGAACTGTACCATAGTATACTTGTCCACTTACCTGCTAAAGAACATCTTTGTTGCTTCAACTGCACTTTGTCATTTATTGATAAATCTATAATTATCTGTTTATAGAGTTTAGTATAAATATATTTTCAGTCTCTCTGGGTAGATAAGAAAGAGCAAGATTTCTGGATCAAATGGTACAAATATATTTCATTTTGTAAGAAACTCTCAACTTATCTTCCAAAGTGACTACATAATTTTACTTTCCTACCAGTAAGAGTGATCTTTTTTTTTTTCTTGTTTTCAGCATTGTGTGATTAAGAAATTTTGAGAAAAATAAGGAAAGAATTAAGAGGAAGGAATATAGTGGTAATTAATTTTTTCAATAAAAGAAGAACAAGTAAGAGGTGACCACACAGAGGGGACTAAGACTTATGTTCAGCATATGGAAGGCTCCTCAGCCAAGGAAAATATTCAGGCCCTCCCTACGAACCCTAGAAACAAATAAGATCAAGAAATACTATCATAGTCAGGCTTGAGGATTGTCTGAAGTTTAAAACTGAATACCAGCACGAGATGTTATAGAAACAAAACTAAAAATTGGTTATTGTTTACTTTGAATAATTTAATAAAATAGTATTGAAGAATAATACTATTGAAATACTATAGAAAGCAAATGAAGAGAAACCATTCTTTGTCACTCTTCCCCCTTATAAACATTTTGAACCTATCATTTTGAATATCTGTCTGATTAACTGATTTAAAAATTACTATTTGAAGTCTCAAAAAAACCCAGGAGTTCTTTTTATTTTTTTTTTCTCTATATTCCCATTTTCAAAACATAGGATTCACTTAAGTATTTGTAGAAACATTAAAAATTGCAGAATTTGGAAAATTAAATACGATGGAAGATGTTAAAAAATATAAGGAATAAAATAATGTGTCTTACTGACTTTAAATTGGCTGGTATTAGGTACTGAATCGTGTCTACTCCGACACATATGCTGAAATTCTACTTGCAACGTGAATACATTTGGCAACATGATTAAAGTTAAATGAATAAAGTGGAGCTCCAATCTGATAGGAATGATGTCCCACAGAGGCAAGGCCAGGTGAGAATACAGGAAGGCAGCTGTCTACCAGTCAGGAGAGCCCTCACCAAAATCCATCCCTGATGGCACCTGAATCTTGGACTTCTGACCTCCCAAACAATAAAAACACACATTTTTGTTGTTCAAACCATCCAGTCTGTGTTACAGCAGGCATTGGAAGTGACACAAGGGAGCTCATCTTCTGTGTCTTTTATCTTCGAACAGGAAGCTTATTAATAATTAATGAATTTTTTTGTTTACTTAAAATTGTGCAATGAGCTAAAAACTTTGGAAAACACAGGTCCAATCTAATGTAATTTCTTTAATCTTTGGAGTTGGCTACTTTCAGTTAAAAATGCTGACATGAAAGTTTAACAAATAAAATACACAGTGAAGTTATTTGGAAAAAGGCACTGGAGGGTTAGAAAGGATTAGAGATAAACATTTGATAATTGAATATATAGATAAAGATCTTATTGTCTTCAAAATACAAATTTGTTGATGGTGATTTGGGTTTTTATTATAAACCACAGTTTGGTTTTTGTGTTCTTTTATGAATAATTTATTTTTTGAGAATTTTTATTATACTGTCAACATCTCTATTTTAAAGTGTTCTTCACCATTTTCTACTGAAATAAGGACAAAATCATCAATTATCAAATTATCATTAGAAATATTAACATTCCTAAAATTTCAACTACAGCAAAACTGGTTTTATAAAAGGTTGCAATTACTACAATATATAATTCTAATTTAGTTATATAATTAGTTATTACATAATATTGAAAATTTGAAATGCTTTTTAAGTATTAAGTTTCTTTGAACCCATTTTCCTCATCTTTATTTTGAAAAGAAAATTTGTTTCAATTTGGCAGGGAAAAAATAAGATGAAAAGTTCTCTTCCTTCCAAATACATAAACACATTATAAAAAGAACATACTTTAATTCATTAAAAAAGTTAGTATTCAGCAATAAAATAGTTATACTTTCTCCTGTACTTATAAATTATCAACCATTTTAGACCTATGTATAACATTATTTCAACTAACTTGACTTAAAAAGGTTTGTGCATATACAATTAAGTGTACACGTAAAAATTGGAGCATAACTGAAAGTAAGCTTATTTAGAAAATTCATACTATGTCTTAGAAACAGGATTCCAAAATTTCTGAAAATAACATTTTAGATTGAAGGATTATAAGGATACTCCATAGTTTACTAAATACATATTAGACAAATATGAAGTCTCATCTATTATTTTTACTGCCCGAGTAAATTATCTCACCTTAAAATAATTGTAAATAACATGTTATGCTGTGTATATCAAGAAAACAAAATAATCTTAATTTCACACTAGCTATGTAATGTATGAAAATTGAGGACTATTTTGCAAATGTGGTATTCAAAGGAAATAAAACACCTTTTACACTTAAAAATACAACATACGGTTACTCAGAAATTAATCACATTTATAACAAATTCCGTTTTTGAAATGTGCATCTGATAGAATTTCTGCAGTTGGATTTCACTGGTTTTGAATTCTTGTGTTGCATTATTTGAACTTCTGCATTTTGATAAGCTTCTACAGACACATTTTTGCTGTTTGAGTAGCACTCTTCATCAATGTTAATGAGTATTTTTACAACATAACTTGTAAAGGACTGTTCCATCCATTAAATTAGATGGGACTTTTAGCATCATCTTGAAAAAAAAGATGCATCAGCTGTTTCTAAGCACTTTTGAATATGAGATCTATAACTTCTAGACTACAAAATGAAGTTGGCAGAACTTGTACAATAAGGCTCTTGATATTCTCATGTGAAATTTTCTAAGACTAATATCAATGGGAAGGACAAAATGTTAGAATATAAAAGAAAAATCCTTGGAAAAATCCAAGGAAATGTAAGGAGTCACACTTACTAGTCAGATTAAAGCCAATATGTTTTCAAAGCAATCAGAAAATAAACCCCATATCTTTTTAAAGATTAAAGAAAATTTTAACACAAATGCAGGCAAAGAAAGATTTAAAATAGGCACTAATACATACCTTTAATAAAGTTTTTATTACCATTTCTTCCCAAGGAGTTAATATCAGGAAGATATCAAGAATTTAAACATCACACATTAAAGACCATTTACATGTGAAAATGGAAGTGCACTGGGAAATACCCTACAAGGACTCAGACAGGGGAAAAAATCTGTTAATGTTCCAGTTGTGCAAGAAAAATACCATTTTTTTATATTTTTATAAAAATAAAAACAAAAAATCTTGATTGCTTAAACTGCTCACAATATTAATAAAAATAGCATTTTAAATGAAGTAATTCTTAATATTTACCAAATTAAACTGGTAAAAACAATTCATAGAATAAATATTTTATCACACTCATATTTTATGGGCCTACCCTTCAAATATTTAAATTTAACAGCCATGTAATGCAGAACATAAAATATTGAACATAGTGATAGGCAGTTTCCTTCTCTCAATAATCTAATGACATGTGAGTTATGATTTTGTGAAAGCAACTGAAGTTTCTCTGTTTCAGAGGCTTAGAATAGAACATCAGAAAAGTGATGGACAACAAGTTTCTCCATTATTATAAAATTATTCCAATATAAGGTACGTTGTGAATCTCTGGACATCAATAAAAATGTTTGTATATGTTACATGTTTCTCATTCTGTCAGTAACACATCCTTCTATAAACTACCAAAGGGTAAACAAATTTCAATTAAGCATGCCTTATACTTTATGTATATATTATTTTTCAACTCATGCTCAGATGCAAATTAAGGACAGTCAGTATATTCTTCCCAACTCAGTCAATATTAAAATTTAGATCAGATAAAATTCTCAGCACTTAAGCTTTTGTGTATATTTAGTCTTGTTTTGGACTTGACAAAACCTTCAGTCTCCTCAAAATATTTCTGTTTGAAGAAACTCAAAATTGTTTTTGGATTATATACATCTGACTGATTTCACCAGATGCTGAGACAGTACATTGTATTGAACATTAATTTAAGGACTTAAGCCACAATATACATTTGTATTCTTTAATCAATCTCTATATTTATAAGAACTAAGATAAAATACAGGTGTCTAATCACCTATCTGTGATTACAAAATCCAAAATCCTCTGAAAACTGAAAATGTTTTCATAACTCTATGGGCAGTAAAATTTGTTCTTCTCAATATTCACTTAGTGAATGAATAGATTTGAGATTATTTATAGCTTTTCCTTCTCTCTTAATGTGAATATTCATATGGTGTGCTGTGAACATAAAGCTGTGCTTGATTACAGACCCCACTAGGAGTGTTATGTAATCCATGGTAGACACACAGCATATTTCTCTCTAAAGCACCTCCAAAGTTCTAAATTCTAAAACACATCTGGTTTCATGAGTTTCAGAAAAGAGATATGTATAAGGATTTAAGGACAATATTCTTGAGTAATAGATGAAAAGAGGGAAGTTTTCTTATAGTCCTCCTTTCTAAGCTTTCTGTAGCAAGATCAGAACTAGGAAGAACCATGCTGTCCTTGGACTTAAAAGTAAAGGTACTCCCCTGAAGTTACATCCACTCAGATGCCATTTGTTATTACTGGATCTGGACTATTTGCATAAGTCTCAAGTATTAAAGTCTTGGTTTGTAATGTAGCAATGTTCAAAGACCAGGCCTTTGAGAAGCAATTAATCAAATCATGAGGATTTGATCAAATCATGAGGAATCTGATCAATCTATTGGAAACTGCAGATGGTGGTGAATATTTGTAGGAGGTAGGTAATTGGATGCATACTCTGGAACGATATTTCTTCTCCCTGCCTCTTTTTTCCTCCCCACCTCTCAACCCTGTTTCCTGTTAGGTAGGTAAGCAGCTTTCCTCTTTGCACCAGGATATTCTGTCTAACCTTAGACCCAAAGCAATGAACTCTTAAACCTCTAAAACCATAAGCCAAAACAAATCTTTCCTCCTCTAAACTGTTTGTCGCAGGTATTTATCACAGTGAAGAGACTAATCCTCCATTGTACCCATTACTTCACTTTTTTGGAAAGCATATTATCCAAATTTGGAATCTGGGATACCACCTAGACATGTTCCTGTGCTAGAATCTTTACGGAATCTTTACGGAAGAAAGTATTTTCTGGTCTACATAGTCAGAACGTGTTAAAACATGTAGCACTCTGACCTGACAGCCCTGGCCTAAACTTAGATTACGGGAGTCACTAGATTGATCAAACTTTAATCACTGTGCCTTTACATTCTCTTCTCGATAAAGCAGTTGGTGTAAGACATGTAATTTCTCTGCTTAAAAGCTTGCAGTGTTTCTCTATTTTAGCCACAGTAAAATATAAATTCCTTCAGATGACCCAATGCTTTTTTGTCCTAGTTCCTCAATCTCATCTTTGTGTGTGCGTGTGCATGTGTGTTACTTGAGATGGAACCTAGGGCCTTGCAAGGGCTAGATAAGCACTCTATCATTAAGTTATATCCCCATCCCCTTCTTAATTTTTTATTTTGAAACAGTCTCTTGCTAAGTTGCTCAGGCTGCTTTTGGACTTGCAATCTTCCCTCCTTGACTTCCTGAGTAGTTCTTCACACAGCTTAAGGACTTCATACTGGCTGTTTATACTGACTGAGGTATTGTTTCAAAAATGCCCTCCCACTTAACTTCCTCACCTCCTTTAACTTCTGGTTAAAATATCTTCTCCTAAGTGACATTTATTGACTACTCTTTACAAATTTAGGGGGTACCCAAGCCTATTCTCAGCACTCAGTCTTCCTCAATCTGTTAACATTCTTTTTTGTTCAGTACATCAAAACATAGCATACAGTACATTTATTTAAAAGTTGCAATGATCATGAGGTATTATATTAATTTCATAAATAATTTTTGTCATGCACTGGGCATCTACTACATACTTATGAGTAAATGGATGGTGACAATAATTATAATGATATTCACTTAATTCATCTGAGTTTACAAATTGTTGGATTATTGGAGAAAATCACTGGATGAAGAATTAGGGGATTTGAGATTCTGATTATTGCTCTTTTTTCAGAATTGACTTTATTAGCAGTAGACAAGTTACTTAATATGAGCTTCATGATATAATTAGTCACAATTACAGGTAGATATAGTTTGTTTAATTTTTTTTCCATTCTTTTCACTTTCCATTGTTTCATTATATAAACCTCTATTATTTCCTATAAAATATAGAAGAGCCTAACAACCAAATTATGAATATTTGCAATGCATGTATAGAGTAAGGAATGAAAATATAGCAATTAAATTCATGAATGTATGTAAAGATGAAAATCTCTAGGTGCATCATTTTAAATATTCAGATGATATGTTTATGAAGTCAGGAGAAGGCATTCTGGGACTAAAACAAATCTGACTGACATTGCCAACTCTCCCATGATATACATATACAAACAGGGGCCAGAAATTATGTAAAAACTAGTGATGGATCACATTCTACTAAGCATAAATAGGAATGATCCTCATGGAGCTGTTGAAAGTCCACTTTGGAAGGAAGTGTACCATGCCTCTGAAATTCTTTCCTAATCTTGGGGGTCCTCGAAATGCATCTATATTTGGAAATGAATAATGACCTTTAGAAAATAAAAGATGACCTAAGATTTCAGAAATTTTGTTTGGATAAGAATAAATTATTTGTCCAAAAAGATATATTGCCAAAAATTAGTCCATGTGCTATAGTTCTGAAAATGTTGCAGGTCCAATTTTCAAAAAAAAAAAAAATGTACATTAATTTCTATTTTCACTACCAACTTGAAAAATAAATTGAATTTCATGTGCCAAAAATTAATTATACTCTTAAAAAGTTGAAGATTATTTTACTCAGAGCCATGTATCCTTTTCAAAATTAATTGGACTTGTCAAAGTATCATAATCAGGAGTAACATGATTCAGAATTTGTGGTTTTGTGCTAACAATATTTATCTTATGGTTAAAACAATCAGTAGAGAAAAGTACTTGTAATATAAAAACTGCAGAGATTAGTACATGATGAAAAACATCAAGCAAATTGTCTGCTTTTGAGACTTAAAATAGGAAAGAAAACAAGGGAAGCAGAATTAGGTGTGGGGGATCTGAGAAGCCAGTAAAGGTTAAGCATGGAGCTGTTTGAAGGTGTCTGTCACATGTGACAACTATAAGACCCATTTCAAGTTCTCTGCCACACAATAAGGTAGAAAAATGGCCTAAGACATTTTTCTCATGATAGTCATTACTCTTGAAATACAATGCATTCAGTGTCAGGAAATCTCCATTTCAGACTTTTTTTTTTTGTTTATTTGTTCTTATTAGTTATACCTGACAGTAGAATGCACTTTGATACATCATATATGTACATAGGGTAATCGTTTTTTATTCATTCTACCACCCTTCATACCCCCATACTGCTCGCTCCCCTCCCTTCACTCCCCTCTACCTAATCTAAAGTAACTTCCTGAGCCACCCCTCTTTTGGGAATTAACATCTGCATATCAGAGAAAACATCCAGCATTTGATTTTTTGAGATTGACTTATTTCACATAGCATGATATTATCTAGCTCCATCCATTTACCAGCAAATGCCATAATTTCATTATTCTTTAAGGCTGAGTAATATTACATTGTATGTATATACAACATTTTCTTTATCCAGAAATAAAATCAAGAATCAATAAATGGGATGGATTCAAACAAAAAAAGCTTCTTCTCAGCGAAGGAAAAGAGCAAGAACATGAAGAAAGAGTCTACAGAGTTGGAGAAAAATCTTTACCGCATGCACCTCAAACAAAGCATTAATTATATAAAGAACTCAAAAAACTTGACACACACACACACACACAAATAGCCCAATCAATAAATGGGTTAAGGAAATGAACAGATACTTCACAGAAGAAATACAATCGATCAACAAATATATGAAAAAATGTTCAATATCTTTAGCAATTAGAGAAATGCAAATCTAAGATTTCATCTCATCTGGTCAAAATAGCAGTTATCAAGAATACAAAGAAAAATAAATGTTGGTGAGGATGCGGAGAAAAAGATACACTCATATATTGCCGGTGGGAATGCAAATTGGTACAACTTTTATGGAACGCTCTATGGAGATTCCTCAGAAAACATGAAATGGAACCACCATTTGACCCAGCTCTTCCACTCCTTGTTTTATACTCAAAGGACTTAAAATCAGCATATTATAGTGATGCAGCCATGTCAGTGTCTATGGCAGCTAAACTCACAGTAGCTAAGCTATGGAACCAGTCTAGATACCCTTCACCAGACTTAATTATCAAATAAAATATATCATTTAAAAATGGCCACAGAATTCAATCTCTTTTCTATTCTAAAAAATCAGCAATTTACTTCTTAATTTAAATGTTACTATAACACACAGTACAATGAGCAGTGTTTATCTCTATGAAGCTATCTTTCCCTGGGACCTATAGATATAAGTAAAAGTGTTTTACTCAGATTCTCTTCACTTAATTTTATTACCCTTCAATGTTTTCAGCATCTCTGTTTAAAAATCACTTCATCCTCTTGCACTTCTTCAGTCTTTGAGAAACAGATTCCCTCTTACTTTTGCTCCTTCTACAACAACCAGACACACTTGATAGAAACCCAAAAAATATGTGCTGAAATGATCTAAACTTTAACCACCCATAGAATGTCCCATAAGATCACAATAAAAATGGCTGCTATAATGTACCCAAACAATTTTTTATATCATGAAAATAGCAAAACTTTGACAAGTCTGCATGAATTTTTTTTTATGCACCTTAGTTTGGGTTTTTAAAATCAATGCATGAGGCAATGACTTAAGTGTAAGTAAGAGCTGGTGATGACCCTAAAGCAAAATTTAGAGGAACACAGGAAGACTGAGATAAGAAAAGAGTAAAGTTATATATAAAGATGATAGGAAGGAAAATATAGTGAAGAAGGAGTTGTTGATAATGCTGCAGTATAAGCATCATCTGAGACTCAGTTTTTCTGGAGACTTTCCAAATGTCTATGCAGAATAGACATTCAGTTTTTCCTGCAAAGGATCAGAGACTGAGGCATTAGTTTATTGATTCTCATTCTATGTGGACAAAGTTATTACCAGTGGACTGCATGACCCTAAACTTTTGTAGGTCACTTACAGGTGGGCTTAGTGATCCTATTCAACTTTAGAAAAGATTTCAGGCAGAAAAACAGAGAAGAATCACACAGTTTTCACTTAGGATACAAGTCTGCCTACCAGAATGTTCCACCACAGCTGTGCAGAAGTCTTAGCTGTGCCAAGACATGATGTGATGAGACGCATAAATGGACCATATGAATGAAAAATAATCACAGAAAATTGAATACTTAGTATTTTATAACATGTCAATTTAGCATTTCTATAAATGATATAATATCAAGTGTGTTTTCTATGTCCTTTTTGTTCTTACACATACATCTTATAAAATTCTAAGTACATTCATTCATTTATTCATCTGTATATATACACACATTTACTCATGCAAATATCTATTTGCTATTTATTATATACACATGAATTTACTAATGCATTGATTTACTGAAGAATAACCATAGCCAGGCACTACTCCAGTCAAAGAGGAATCATTACAGACAAGATATATCGGGAACAGCTTTCTTGGAGATTCCATCTTCTAGAGTTGACTCTCAGATCTTATATTTTGCAAGAGCTAGGGATTACTGGGTAGTAGACATACAATGAATACTCACAAACTGGCAAAGTCATGAGAAACTGTTTTACTCAATAAAAGCATATTGTATTTATTCCCCTTTAAGTAAGCGCATTGAGTGTCTAGGTCATAAATATTTATGATAATTTGCACCTCCATTTAATTTTTAGTTATTCCCAAGAAGTGTATCAAATTCAGTGCTTAACTGTAACCTAGGTTGGTTCAGTGATATATACCCAAATGAACCATAGCTGCTTGACCGAAGCATACTCATCCATTGCTCTGGTGAGAGCAATAATAGTATCACCATCTGACTGACACTTGATCAACAGTGAAGGTAAAATAATTTATGTAATGAGAATTTTTTAAGAAGTTAGATGAAAGAGAAACAAACCTATATTGTCTATAATGAAATATTTTTAAAAATTGCTGTGATACATAAGTCCTTAGGCTGGCATACTATAAATCACATCAGCAATATGGAGTCTGAGCATGTTATTTCCCAGAAATAATTTTATTTGCAAGAAGTTTAGCATGATTTTCATATACTATGGAATCTTGAGGCCAGAGGCAGTCTGTCATGTAAAGTATTCTATCCATGTTGAGTTATTTTACTAAACTATGACTCAGTTGTTCCATCAGGAAGGCAAAATTTTTTAACATAACATGTTAAACAGACAGGATGAGTTCAATTATTATCTACAGTATAACAAATAGATTTGCAATAAGGTCTGCAGTTTCTAATGGAAGACAAAGAGGATGGAGAGGGGTGTAGGATGTAATTGTTAATGGGATTAGAAAAGAGTATATAGAAGTTCTACATCATAGAAAGAGTGAAAGTGTAATCAAAAGAAGTTGTTTGTAAGCATGAGAAAAGGGAGAATGAGACTCTGAGGAAACAGGTAAACTAAAGGAAAATAGAGAGACCAAGAAAAGTAAGGAAATAAAAACTTAAAAAAATTTCAAAATGGAGAAAAAAGAAAATCTACACTGTAACAGTCAGACAGTATTCAGACTTCCCAGTCTTTAGTAGCTTGATGCATGAAGGATATCTGACAATGAGCTTCCAGCCTCCAGCAGGTATCTCAGGGTGGGACTCGCTCCCCCTAAAGATGGGAGCTTCTGCTTTCAGGACAATCCAAGATGGCCACACTGGCTTCCAAACGTGTTGGCAAATAGGGAGCTGCAGCTCAGGGTGTGGGCATGGTTGGCCACAGGTCCTGGCAGCTGGGCGCAGTCAGTTCCTCAGGGGGTTCTGGAGGCAAGGTGAATTCAGTTGAGCTGAGGGGTCCTGGAGACGGGGCTCTGTCAGTCTGGCTGGGTGTCCTGGTTGTTGTCTCAAAATGGCGGCAGCTATGTGTAACCAAACCTGCAGCTACTGTGACAGTGGACTTCCAGGCAACATCAGGCAACTGGTGATCCACTAGCCATCTGAGATCATTCTGTAAGCTACCCATGGATGATTAGCAGGTGGACCTCGGTGGGTGGGTAATCAGTAAGTGAAAGGCAGGTGATGGGCAGGCAAGAGGCAGGCAAACAGGTAAATGGCAGATGATAGGCACCACTCAGTGAGCAATCTGCACTCAAAAAGGATTCGATTTGCTGGCAGACTGCAGGTGATTGCAGTGGACAAATGGGGTAAACAGCAGGGAATTGATAAACAGCAAAGACCGCTTCACAGAGAAACAGATATCCTCTGCTTGAAACCCCAGTTACAGAGCGACAAGGAACAAAGCCTCCCTCTAGTCTGCCATCTTGGATTTCCCTAGACACAGATATATGGGTTACCAAGTTAGAGATTCAGAAGACTTGATGGTTTAATCCCAATCTCAATGCTGCTAAATTCAACCCAGAAAGATCTGATATCTCAAATCAAGTTTAAATGCAGGACAAGTTAAATTCTTTCTTACATGTGGGAGGTCAGGCTTTTTTGTTTTACTCAAGTCTTCAAATGTTTGGATGAGGTCAATTCACCTTCAGGAAGGAAAAAAGCTTTATATAATTCAAATGTTAATTTCATCCAGAAATACACTCAGAGACACACCCAGAATTATGTTTGGCTAAGTGACTCTGAACACTGTGGACCAGTAAAGATGACTCATAAAATTAACCATCACATTTAGTATACATTGTCCTTTAAAAAAAGAAAGAATTGACAAGAGTTGTACAACTCTGCCCCAACCTGTCTTTATTTTACTTAAAATAATTCTCAACTCAGCTGGATCATGCTGGGACATTTATGATATTTATTATGCTTAATGGAAGGATAATTTTCTAAGGCTGCACTTGCATGGTAATCACATACCATGTTTTGCCTAAATATCTTTTATTGATGACAAGAAATATGTAAGTTTTAATATTTAAAAAATAACTAGATTCTGAACAACTTTGAACATATGCGTTTATATATACTGTTATGGTTTAGATATATATGAAGTGACCCTCAAAAACTTGTGTATGAGACAAGGCAAGAATTTTCAGAAGTGAAGGGATAGGATTATGAGAGGTGTGACTTGAGCAGTGGAATTCACAGATATAGATTAACTAGAAGGTACCTCTGGGCATGTAGTGTGTGGAAAGACTTAAATCACTGGGGTGTGACTTGGGGTTTATATTTTGTCCCTGTTGGGTGTTTTCTCCCTCTCTGCTTCCTGGTTGCCATGTCCTGAGCTGCTTTCCTCTGTCCTACCCTTCCACCATGATGTTCTACTTCACTCAGGCAAAGAGCTATGCAGTCAACTGACCAAAGCAGAATCTTTGAAACTGTGAGCCAAAATAAACTTTGCTTCTCTAGGTTGTTCCTATTGGGGCTTTTAGTCAAAGCAATGAAAAAGTTGACTAAAATACATATTTTTCCTTATTTTTCTCTTTTTGTTGATTTTTCAGGGGTTAGATTACTATATTTAAAAACATGTGCATTTTAAAAATTTTAAGAAATGTTCCTGAGAAAAAGTCTGAAATTGTATGTGGACATATTTTAGCTTACAAAATGAGACTCTGATAAATTAATATCATTATGTAAATTATATCCAAAGTACATTTTCTAATAGCTTGTGAAATGGGAAGTTTGCTCATTATTCCTTATTCTTTTTCTGTTATTGCACAGCCAACAGAATTTTACTTTTGCTTTAGTGTTTCATGGGGATATCAGTGAAATAACTCTTGGTATTGTTGTTGTCATCATCATCATCTTCTTAAGCCTTAGCCATTTTAAATGACTTCTATGAGATCACCTGAGACCAACCTCATATGCAGAATATACTGTCTTAGAATCATCCCTGATTTAAACTCTGAATCTTCACCCATTCTTGAAGTTAGAGGACTTAAATTCTCTCTTTCCTTAAGTTAAACATTTCTAAGAAAGTGTTAACTTTCTGTTACCATAAAAAAATATCTGAGATCATCAATTTATAAAATTAAGTTGCTTACTTTGGCTCATGGTTTGGGGGATTTCAATCTAGGTTTGTTTGGCCCTGTTGCTTTTGGGTCTATTGTGAGGAAGCATGGCAAGAGCACACAATGAAGACAAGTGCATTCAGGGTCAGGACTTAAAAAAAAAAAAAAAAGAAAGAAAGAAAGAAAGAAAAATAGAAGAAGGGGCCATATTCCACTATCCCCTTCAAGGATTCTCCCCACTGACCTGAAGATCTCCAACCATGCCCCACTTCTCAAAATTTCTACCACCTCAGTAGTGTCGTAGACAGGGAACTAATTGTTTACTTAATGGGGCTTAGGTGGACATTCTGAATCCAGTTTGTCAATTGCCAATTGTCAAAAGAATTTTTGGAAAGTAACTCCTGGTAGCATTTCCCCAAGTTTCTCAATTGAGACTCTTAAGATCTCCAGATATATACACATCTGTATGCATTCTAGTGTAAATCTACTTTAAGTTCTAGAGTCCCAATCTACATAATATGAGTCTCTTGATCTATAAAGTATAGACATTTACAAAAAGCTACTGAGCCCTTGAAGAGGAAGAGGTTTCTGGAAATGCTATGAAAATTGTCATTGTGAATTTACTGCTATAAAGTTAACAGGATAATGAGATCAAAGAGCAGCCAAGAGTTAAAGGAGAGGCAGGGAAATTTGATGTCTATTATTATGAAAGAGAGAAGAGTGTATATTAGAATGGTGGCAAGGGAAAAGTGTTTTGAAGGCTAGAAAATCATAACCGTTTTTATTGTTAAAAAGGTTTCCATGGAAATCATTTTGAGAAGCACAGCAAAATAAGGAAATAATGGAACAAAATCCCCAAAGATAGAAACCAATTGAAATGAGGACACAAATGAAAAAATTGGCTTTGGTGGAAATGAAGGGCACTTTACACTCAAATATACAATAGAATGAAGATAAGATGGATGAAAATAAAGGGGATTTTTAATGCATAAGGAAAATAAGGTATGAAAGTTCATATTGAAAATATTTTCACATTTTAAATTAATTAGAAATTTAGACCACCTTCAAAAGGTTAGAAGATAAAATGAGGAAGTGGGTAAACAAGTTCACCAAAAGAGCAAAGTGTAATCCTCTTCCTTTGGGCTCAGAGAAGTAAAGTAAGTTTCTCCATTAATCTGGCCTGGGTGCAGAAGTGAGAAGGAAATGCTCTGGGCTTCTGTATGAGGAGTTGAAAGAACATCAGGAGAAAATGTTTTTTCAGAAAAGTTGACATTCAAAGACAGAGATACTTTCTAAAAGAGCAACCCTCTATAAAGGGGAGTTAATTTGTGGAAAGTGATCAAATAGAGTCTTGGGAAAAAATATTAATGTAATGGGTAGAATAATAAGCTCACAGAAGTTTCATGAATACAGATAAAAATTTATGTGTATGTGTGTATTTGCATGCATATGAGAACTCATATCTCTTTAAATAGTGAAACTTTTACCTCATGCAATGTGCAGAGGATGGTATGAAAAATACAAACTCCAATCTCTCAAGAGAGTTTAAGGAAAGTAGAAAATTATTTTAAAAACTACACTATATTATATATTAAGACAAACATAAAATGGAAAATAATTTGAATAAGTTGAGATGAACCAGGAAGAATCATCTAAGTTTGGATGTCAGGAATTTAAGTAGACCATCAACCCTCTTCATTAATTTCTCTTGCAACCACTAGTAGCTACAGAGTGATACCTAAAGACAGGATTACCCAAACATAGCTAGTTTTACGATTGATAGAATTAAAGCTCAGAGAAAAATTAAGGGTGTTTGGGTAGGCTAATAGAGATTGTTCAATATGGACTGAATAAGAAAAATAAAATAAAAATATAAAATTACAAAACAAAATGTAAAATTAAGATTTAAAAGAGACTAATAGTCATGAGCAGTGAAAAGAGAGGAATCAAGTTTGGTTCCAACAAGTGAATTTTATTCATGCAATGCACACTCAACTTAACATTCCTAATGATAGCAAGTCACAAATACATTGAAGATTCACTCCCTTATTCAACTAGAGTCCAATCCCCATGGACTTACTCAATGCAATGTCTCTTAGCCAAGAAGTCGGTCAGCAAGACTGAGGGGATTCTTCTCAGACGTAGCCTCTCTCAGCTCCTCCGATGTCTTGGATGACCTCGGGTGTCTGATAAGCTGGAGGCTGCGTGGCAACCGTTGCTGCGGAAGAGGTGGTCAGTTGTCTGGCCTTGGTGACAGCGGTCGATCAGCAATCAGTGATAGAGTGGATAGCAGCTGGGGCAGTCAAGAGACAGAGCAACATGGAGACCTCTGGTTACAGTGCTGCTGACAGTTTGCTCCAAAAGTCCAGGGGTTTAAGTAGTGATTTTCAGCCCAGTCATGCTCTGATCTTCATTGGTAAAGACCATAACATGACTATACTAGGAGCCACCACTCAAATCATAGATAAAAGTTCTTATTGGCATTTTTCAGGAGTGTCATCCTGTCACACAGCAAGTTTGTCACCAAGCACCTTTATTTTAGTTTTACAAGTCCAGGCAAATATCAAATACAGCTTATTATTACTACATAACACACAACTATAGCAATTCCTATTATTTCCTTGTCTCATGATACTAATGAACTCTGATAGATGAACTGTTTTGAAGAATACTTGGTGTTATTGTTTACACATGAGGTGTCCCTCAAAAGCTCATGTGTGAGACAAAGCAAGAATTTTCAGAGGTGAAAGGATAGGATTATGAGATGTGTGACTTAATCAGTGGAATCCACTGAAGTAGATTAACTTGGTGGTAACTGTGACCATATAGGATGTGGCTAGAGGAAACCTTGGGATGTGACTTTGGGTTGTATATTTTGTTCCTGGTGAGTGGAGCTCTCTCTCTCTCTGCTACCTGATTGATATGTCTTGAGGGGCTTTCCTTTGCCACACCCTTCTGCCACAATGTTCTTCTATTAGGACCCAGAGCAATGAACTCAGTCAAGCAGGGACTGAACCGCTAAAATTGTGAGCCAAAATAATCTTTTCTTTCTCTAAATTGCTGTTGTCAGATATTTTGGTCACAGTGAAGAAAAACCTGACTAAAATACATGGTCACAATGAAGAAAAAAATCAGAAACATGAAGATACAATGAAGAAGAATGATGGGCTATACTACAGACAACAGTTTTAAAGTATGGAGTTCAGAAATGGTGCTGTCCTGTGTTATTAGAAGTTGTTTCAGTTTTGGAGGGATACTATAACAAAATACCACAAACTGAGAGACTTAAATCACAAAATATTATTTTCTCCAGTTTTGAAGACTGTCAAGATCAAGGTCAGGATGGCTGGTTTTGCCTGAGGTTTCTCTTCTTACCTGGCAGATGGTGGCCTTATACTAGCAACCTCATATGACTGGTCTCTGTGCATAAGAATCTCTAGAGTCTCTTCTTCTTACACAGATATTAGTCACAAGAAAAATTTTAAGAAGGAAAGATTAATTTGGGGCTCATAGTTTCAGAAGTCACAGTACATAGATAGCCAACTTCATTCCTCAGGGTCTGAGATGAGGCAGAACATCATGGCAGAAAGGTTTGGCAGAGGAAAGCAGTTAGGATTTGACACCAAAAAAGCAGAGAGAGATAGCTCCTCTCACCTGGGACAAAATATAAACCCAAGGACATGCCTCACTGATCCACCTCCTCCAGCTATATCCTACCTGCCAACAGGTACCACCCAGTTAATCCCTATCAGATTAATGCAATGATTAGTTTAAGGTTCTCATAACCCAACCATTTCACTTCTAAATTTTCTTGCATTGTTTCACACATGAACTTGGGACAGGAGGATAATGAGTTCAAAACCAACCTCAGCAACAGAAAGGTGCCAAGCAACTCAGTGAGACCCCATCTCTAAATAAAGTACAAAATAGGTTGGCTCAGTGGTTGAGTGTCCTTGAGTTCAATCCTGGAACCAAAACAACAACAACAAAAAAGAACAAACCAAAACACCTCATATCTAAAGCATTATAACATATATATGTACATGTATATACACACATGCACACATACACACACACACACATATATAAATTTCATATATATACATGCTATATGAGACATATGGAGACAGAGGTACGTATGTACTTATATAATGTTAAACATTATTAGAAGGATTTTAGAGAAAATATTTAAGGTCTTCACAAGTTTTGAAGACTTTTAGGATTGGTAAAACCATAGAGAGCCGGGAGCAATTGCATATGCTTATAATCACAGTAACTGGGAAGTTTGAATCAGAAGAATTGCAATTTCTAGGCCAGCCTCATCAACTTAGAAACACCCTGTCCAAACATAAAGAGTTGGGGATGTAGCTCAGTGGTAAAGTGCTTCTGAGTTCAATCCACAGTAAACTCTTCCCTCAAAAAAGAATATGTATAGATACTCAGTATTTTGAATATATTTATATAAAGTTATCACTGCAATCCTGAAAGGAGCAGTTTTTAGTTATTTAAAAACACAAAAATAGTGTACATAAATGATTATTTCCCACATTTTACAGCATTTTCTTCTTCATTTCCCAAATTTCTCTTCCAAAAAATTTATAACTTTATCATTAGTATGATTTTTATATTGTTCAATTCTTTATTTTTCTATAAGCATTACGTTTATATACACACAACAGTAAATTTAACAAATTTTTTATATTTCAAAGAGAAAATATGCATGGATCATACAAAAATGAACTAAAATATGCTAATTTATGATAATACAATTATAGATTTGAACAAATTTTATCATGATATTTTGTAAGTGTGTGTTTCTAGGGATTGAGTCCAGAGCCTTACAACTGTGCTACTTCTTCAGCTCTTTATCATAAAACGTTTTGATGTATAGCCTATTACAAGTTCATATTTGTGGCATCTTAGGGCTATGATATAACCCAAACCAAATATATTTTAGAATGACTATTTATATGTCACAATATCATAATTGATCTTTGAATATAAGTAATAATGAATCAACAGTTGAGATCCTTTGCAAGTGGTGTTCCATAAATATTCTTTATATGTCTAAGATAATTCAGCAGAGAACTTAATTTATTCAGAATTCTGAATCCTAATCAAGATTCTAAATGTTTGATCTTTCTGATATTTCTAAATAACCAGCCAACTGGAATCCTTTTTCCCCTCTCTCTCTTATTTTCTCAATTCTATAAAAGGACTTATAATCACAGTCTATTTCTGAGCACAAAATGTAACTAATTTCAGTTTTGATTTCTATGTCCACCTGCTGGAATTTCAGTAAAGCATTAAATCAGAGTTGATTCAGGTCAGAGTAAAATCTGTGTGTCACAATTAAGTCTTGTTAATTATATAAGAAAAAATGATTAAATTCACTTTGTAATTTTTCACTCATCATAATCATAGCTTTTTTAATGACTCATGAATTTTTTTCTATAGTTAAATTTTAAGCAACTCATGAAAAAGAGATCATGTTATTTGAGTATTTTTAATTTTTATTTTCCCATTCAAGGCTTAACATATTTGACTTTGCTCCCTATTGTTCTTTACCAGGATAACTACACTTGTTTAAAAGGGATTGTTTTATATCTTCAAAATTTAAAACTTTAATATTAAGATGATTATGTTGATTCTGCTTTCCAATGTTTTCAGGAAAGAAATACTGTTTGCTCCCAAAGTATATTGCTGGTACAAGCTTAACCTAAATAAACTGTGCCTCAAAACTGTCTAATGTGCTGGTAAGAGACTGAGGAAACTCCTGGAACTGAGTTCATTTTAAAGGGTAAGGAAGCCATACACAAAGAACCTGACCTAACTGAGCCCTCTACAATAGAGAAAAAGGTCATCAATCTGTCTGCTGATTCTTCTCTGGGCTTTGGGACAAATTTAACTACAATCAAAAAGAACTATTTCTCTAGGACCAGCATAAGGTGTTAAGGCAGAAGCAGAAATGCTTGACAGTATTTTAAGCCAGAATAAACAGTATTTTCTCTTAAAGATATCTGAGATTTCTAATATGATAAAGGCTAAAGAGTACTCTTTGAATTTAGAAACCAGACACTATTTTTGACCCTGGGAGAAACTCCTTAAAATAGAGTCAATATAAAGATAAAGCGAATGGTGACAACTCACTCTAAAATATTTTTTGTGAAACACAGGAGATAAGTAGGGCTATATTCTACTGTGTAGTAAATGGATATATTGAATGGAGATTAACTATTTTGTTGAACTTCTGTTTGTTATAATTATGAGAGAAAATTAAAGCCTTGTTATATAAGTAGAAACCTAAATAGTGAAACTTGATAAAGTGTAATGGTTTGGATATGAGGTGTCCCTTAAAAACTCATGTGTGAGACAATGCAAGATTTAGAGAAGAAATGATTGTGTTGTGAGAGCCTTAAGCCAATCAGTGAGTTAGTCCCCTGATGGGAGTAACTGAGTGGCAAATGAAGGCACTTAGGGTGTGGCTGGAGGAGGCAGCTCAATGGAGGTGTGCCTCTGGGGTATATATTTTGTATTTGGCAAGTGGAGTATCTTTCTGCTGCCTGATCATAATGTGAGCTGCTTCCCTGCAACACACTCTTCTGTCACAATGTCCTGCTGCATGTAGAGCCCCAAGGAATGGAGCCTGCTGTCCATGGACTGAGACCTCTGAAACCATGATCCCTTAAATCCTTAAATAAACTTTTCCTCCTCTATAATGTTCTTGTCATGTATTTTAGTCACAGCAGCACAGTTAACTAAAACACAAAGTGCAAAAATTTTGCTAGGAGCACATGCACCCTCCATAGTGATAGGAAAGAGTAAGACATAACTAAAGATGTGGAAATCCATACAGATTTGGCTATGGTGATTTGAGTTTCCATCTACCTTTTGACAACAAGTTTCACTGTACTGTAATTGAGATCATTCCTAAGAGTTACCAAGTTTATAAATGAGAAAGAAAGTGGGGGTGAAGTTGAAGTTCAAAAATAGGAAGAACAGTGACTAAGCAGCCAGAATTATTTTACAAAGGCACAACAATGTCTTCCATCTCACAGGCTCTTCAGCACTGTAACATTCCTATTTTCTAATCAAGAAGTGAAGTCTATTTCACAACTTTCCTGATTCTAGGCAGTTCCAGTGACTACTGTCACCAGTCAATAAAACAAAGAAATTGTGAATTCTAGCAGTAGCCCTTAACTGGACTTTCGGTTTCTTATTCTTCTTGGAAGCCAGGTCCATATAAAAAGGTGGTTTTCCTGAATGCACCATGATATAAAAAACCAAAGCTAAGAAAATGGTGTTGGGGGACAAGTGACATAGAGAGAGAGAAAGGGACACCAGGTTCTCCATAAGTAAGAAAGTCACCTTGAGTGCCTACCATCTTAAAGAATTCATCGGACTCTATTCCCAGGACCTTGTATCAGCAACCAAAAGACAGAAAAACTCAGGTGAGCAGTGGCAATTCATAGATCCATGAAACCTGTTCATTATAAATTGTGCATTTTAAACACTACTACATTTTGGGTGCGTTTTTTACAATAATAAATATTTGGAAATGATATTGATTTTGTTTTTTTGGATGGTACAGTGTAGTAAGCTAAAAATGGAAATATAGTAGAATATACAAAGTACTGTAAAATGTCTGAATAAGGAATCTACTTTAATTTTTGTTGGTAAACTTTATGCACAATTGAGTAAATCCATCCTGCATTAATCATCAGTTGTATGTGAACATTGAGATGGAAGAAAATTACTGGGGCTTAACCTGACAGTAATTATTGGCCTGGGTCATACAAGAAAGTGAAAAATCAGTTAAGAGAATGGAAGATAATGATTGAGAATTATTTAAATTATTATTTTAACTTTGAATGAAATGTAGTTTTTGCCTTTTTTTTTCATCATTTTACTCAAACTGTGTTTTGGAGGATGAGTCACTGTACTCATCCTCATCCTCATCATCCAAAAACATGCTCTTTCAAAGAATCCAATCATGATTTCTCTCCATCAGAGTAGTGGGAGGAAATCACTAAGCTTTTCCTGTGGGCTGCTCTATGTAGTTTCTAATCTTTCTCCAATGATTGACATTAATTATAGATTATCCGTCCTGGGAGGATATTCGCTTTCCAATAGTCTGATTTGGCACTGAAGTTTCTTTTTGTTCCTCCTCAAATTGATGTTTATAATTTAAAATCTAGGAAATCATATTGAATTTTGAAATAGGAGGCAGGCTGTCTTTTGCAAAATTTTACTCCCAAATAAAATTCTTTTATAAATGTCATGTTTTAAAGAAACAAGTCCTATACTGTTATTTCTCATTATACATGAAGATATTATCAGACACTAGAAAAATATTTATAAAGGACTTCCTCTAGTAATTTATAAGCAGTCTTAAGTATGTGCAGCTGTTGATGGTCTTAAGAAAGTAGCCTTAGTTTGATATGTCACACCTACATTTTACCATTTTCCTGAACTGTGATTCATTCACAGTTACAATTGCCAAGAAAAGAAAGAGCACTTTAAATTTTAATAACTGATTTGCTGTGTGTTCTGTTTTGCTGGCTTCCAGAGAATAACTTCTATTCCTTTTTGATGCCAGTGGAAACTAAAATAAGAATGAAGTACATGTACATCAATTGTGCCAAAGTGGAAGGATGTGAAAACCTGATATAAATGAAGTTGAAGTGTTTTTTATAGTTTCATTTCTTAGAAAAAGGGTTTTTCTAGAAGAGACAAGAGTGATGGATTTTGAGTTTGTTATCTTTGAAATGAATTGAAAATGGAATTAGTCATAAGTATATTTCCTGTGTACTTCAGTAATGTACATAGTTAAATATTTGGTGGAAATTTTTACTATAGCCATATGAAGTATGTAGAACAATATGCTACTATTCCTTGGACAATGAAGACGTGATCCTAGTTTTTCTATCTAGCTATGCTTGATTGTTTAATCAGTCATTCTGTTTAAAGATGTAGTCTTGTCCAAAAAAGAGTAAAATAGAAGGAAGGCAATAAGCTTTCTGAAGTAGCTTAGCCCATATAATTTTCCTTTCTATTTTGTAACACAGAGATATTCTTGTTTTCCTTTATTTATAAAGTTGGAGGTTACATAAATCTATGTTTATATTTTGTTTCCCTTTTAAAATGCTGTATCCAAACATCTGTAATTGTGTGACATTTTTTCTTAAGATTTTAATACTACTCTTAATCCTTTAACCAGTAAAGGTTTACATCCACTCAATGAAACAAAAGGTCTTTACTGTCTGTGTTGTAGTAAACGCAGAGATGTGTGACATTCCATTCCTGCGCTAATTATCCAGCTTTGAAATTTTCAAATAAAGATATGGGCATGCATGCTGATATTGATGGTATTCATTTTCAGAGCTAACTACACACTGGCCAGTGTTTATCCCTTAAGAATTGGGATATTGTTCATTAGAGACACTTGAGCTTTTGTTTGAATAGTAAACTCTCCCTTATGGGTTTGAAACATTGTAAAAGTGGAGATTCTCAGTCTCTGGCAGAGAATACCAGTCTCCACTTGCATTATCCCCTAGTCCATAATCCAAACAGCAGGGCTTGCTGAAGCTGTCACTGTAAATCCCTGAAGAATTTTTCTTTTGCTACCTAAAATGATGTCACCACACTTTGCCACAAAATATCTATTTGAAAATTCTGCTTATTCCTTTACATTCTTTAGCCAAGATTTTCTCCATATTGTGTGGTGAGCCCAGTTCAGATCTGGAGTAATTGCTTCATGTCAAGACTTTTATCAGTGACCTTTGCTTCCTGAAGAAATTTATGACTCAGAGATAAACCCTCTGACATTTTGGAAAAAGTCAAGGTCTTAAGGGTTAAAGTACATGGTAGTCCTTAAAAACCTGTTTTGTATGGAGTTAGATATCGTATTTGACAAAACATTCCATCTCAAATATTCATGTCTTCCCAATGAAAGACAAGAGATGATATTACCCCATTGTTTTGAAGCTGCTCAAAACTTGGTCCCAGAGCATCAAAAATCTTTCATAGAGTACACACACACACACACACACACACACACACAAAATGGAGTTAAGATGCAGGCTCAGTGAAAACCACATTGAATGTAACATATAAATAGATAAGTAGAAACAAAAACAACAAAAATTTTATGAAATTTTTCATAATTAACTTTTTTGTTTGTTCACTTATTTATTTTTTATTTGTGATGTTCAGTGAATAAAAACATACATATAGTAGATCTCCAGTTGCATGGTATATATTCTCACTCACATTCTTAGTTGGCAAGGGAATGGGTAACCGTCGGAGGGATGAGCTGGCTACAAAATAATAACTATGAAAGTAATACATGAGAAAATAAAACAAAAAGGCAAGAATATTTTTAAAACAGTGGTGTGACCAGTTGAGCTGTCCTGAAGGGTATGACTATAACAAAGAAGAAGCCCAAGCTTGCTTTATGTATTGTGGTACAAATCAAAGGGGCTCGGCAGGTACAAGATTTCAGTGTGGAAGAAGTCTTGTTTAGGTGCTTGCTTGTCAGTGTGGCAGGGGTCTTGCAGTAAACAGGTTATTTGGCATTTGGTTCTTGTTGAGTTACTCCCATCTCTGGGGCTGTGTTTGCACTAGAGCTGTGAGCTAGATCAGGGTGCCAACATGAGTTGGGTATTCTCACACCAGGGGGTCCCACCTGGGAGTTCCCAAAACAAGGCTTCCATGTCTAATGGCTCAAACTTAATTTATTTTACACATGGTTCACAGATGGCCTCCTGCACTACATACATCCACGTATTCTTTATCTAGTCACCAGTTGATGGTCATGAGTCATTTCCATTTTTTGGCTATAATAAAAAAAATGGAGTATATGCATCTCTTCAAGTTACTGGTTTAATGTCTTCTGGATATCTACCCAGTACTGGAATTCCTGGATCACATGGTTGTGTTATGGGCCAGGCTATACTGGCAATGACCAAATGGACTCTGTTTTACCTTAAGACTCCATGTCATGTAAGAAATTCTTCTCCCATGAGAAAATCCCTCCTCTGCTATCCTGATCCTGCTTAGCACACCTTGCTTAGAAATGCAAATGTTTCTGTTCTTCTTATACAATGTAAAATTTTTCAATTTTTGGTTCCCATTTTTTCTTGGACAATGTATGCTGTCAGAGAATGATTATCTAGATGTTAGTAACCATTCTTTAACTTGTACTCTCCTAGGGTCATTTTGACCCGCTTCCCCTTCTGCTTATGATTTTAGATTCCATGATGTTTGTTTCTGGTTTTGAATCATAGCAACAGTCAGTTATGATTAATGTGGTTTTGGACTACAAAGGTGTACTCTAACCCTTGGAGGATGTCAAGGAGTGTGGACTTGCAGTGTGATGTTGTCCCGCCAGCTGGGGGCCCCCCCAACTGTTGAATAAAGATGTTTCCATCTCCTGCTTTAAGATCATCTTGGAGATTTATTGCAATCTAACCATAAAAGTTGTTCTATTTTTTAATTTTTGAGAAACCTCAAAGAATATTAGGGGACTAGATAATGTTTTCATACAGGTATACATTGAGTAATGTTTAAATTAGGCTAGACATATTTAGCTCTTAAAACATTTATCATTTCTTTATGGTGAAAACATCAAAAATCCTTTCTTCTAGCTTTTTGATATATACAGTACATTAGTGTAATCTATCAACATCACTATCAACTGTGTGCAATAGCAAAAGAGAACTTCTTGCTCCTAACTGTAACTTAGTACACATTGATCAATATTTTTCCATAATCCACCCACCCTACCACCCTGCCTGGCCCCTGGTTTCCACCATTTTATTTTCAACCTCTATTGGATCAATCTCTTTTAGATTCCACAATTGTGAGAGATCATGCAGTACTTGACTTTCTGTGCCTGACTTATTGCACTTAACATAATGATCTCTGGTCCATCCATGATGTCATATGTGACATGATTTTATGCATTTTTATGACTGAATAGTATCCCATGATATATATGCACCACATATTCTTTGTCCATTCATTAGTTGATGGGCCAGGTCATTTCCATTTTTGGAAATGGAATATTATGAATAGTTCTTCAACAAATATGGGAGTGTTGGTGCCTCTTCAACGTTCTGATTTTATTTCCTCTGCATATCTACCCAGGAGTGGGAATTCCTGGGTCATGTGGTAGTTTTATTTTTAATTTTAAAGGGCACAGTATTCACAAGTCATTTGTTGATACCATATTGCACAGTGCAGTTTTATAAATCAGAAGTAATTTCCTTAAATTGCTCTATCCAAAGTTCATAAAAATTGATTAATAAATTAATTGTTGGAATACTATCACTTTCTCTAAATGTTAGTATGCTTTGCAACTTTGAAAATTGAAAATTTCTAAACACTGCAAAAGTAGACTCACGAGAGTAATGGATCTCTGTGCTGATCTTCAGCTTCTGGAGTTAACTTAGGGTGGTATGCCCATCACATTGTGCTTTCTGTATTTCTACCCCATTTTCTCTTTTTATTATAAAGTAAATTTCAGACATCATAACGTTTCATTCTTGGATTGTTAAGTAAAGATCTCTAACAGGTAAGCCTTTGAGAAAACATTCCCAATGTCAACAATACACCTTAAGTCTGTAAATGCATTCAATGTCATTTTTCACATTTCTAACCATTTCATAAATATCAGATTGTTTGCAGTAATTTAGAAAATATTTGTTGCTAATTTTTTAAAACTTTTTTACTCTATAAATTCTCATTCTGTCTTATGTTTGCCTCTCTTATCCTGCCTTTTTCTCTCCTTGCCCCCAGCCCCTTCCTGATTATTCACTGAATAAACTGGGGGGAGGAAGTTGTTTGTTTTCATTTTTTTAAAAGTTTGTAAAGCATTTCTTATACTCTGAATTTTGTTTATTTCTTTTTATTAATAACACAATGTTCTCTGTCCTGTATCCTGTATACATTAGTAGATGAATCTAGATACATTTTTAGACAAAAATAAATACTGTATGCCACATGTGTGCCATTGTTTTTATTTTCACTAAGAAATATATGATTTTCATCAGGAAAATCTGTATTGTATGACTGTCATCTTTTTATTATGTTAGTAGCTAATAGTGATTCACGCATAGATCTATTATGTCATTGAGGATTGCAAAAAGAAAGTTTCAACTCCATTTGTTTATCCCTTACTATTTGAAATTTTTTTACCAAAAGAAATTCACCATCATTTCCTAATTGATCACCCTGTGGTATCATTTCTAAAGAAAAGTAAAAATAATGCTTTTTTTATTTATCATGTTTCAAAATATTTTTCCTCAAATTTTAAATAGTACTTTAACTTTTTAAAAGTAAAATTAATTTTTATGCACAATGAATGTAACATTTATTTCTTTGATGCCAAGTATGGATCATCTTGGTTGGTAGAATCTTCTTCTGTTAGGTCCTGTGTCATTTGGTTACTGTGGTAACAGTCATTAAGAACTTCTTTTTATCTGCTGTATTAGGATACTGAAAATTCATTTTTTTGTATAGTCTTGCCCACAGCTAGTAGGAGATATTTCTCCTCATTACACCAGCACTGAGTAAAAGTGTTATGTTATTGCTAGGAGATAAACCATTCTTTCTAGATCCTTACTGAAAAGAATGTAAAACACTTTTGTTGTCGTATTTGTTTTATTCCCAGTTTATAAGTTATAATATAAAATATTTTCACAAAAACACTTCTAATTTAA